>NW_019734352.1:1086573-1147349 GCF_002891405.2 Cryptotermes secundus
TGCCTAGACCCTTGTTTTGAGCAATACCACACCAAGGTCAACCACTACACACTGGATATGGAGAGCTGGGAAAAAGAAATAGCTTGACAAAATGTATATAGACATTTATAATAATGAACTGTAAACAACTGTAAATATAATATAATTTTTTGGAATTTTTCAAATAGCGATTTTGTTATTTAAAAATATTTAGGTAAATGTCTGCACAAAACCTTCAATGCTTGCGAAAATAAAGCACCGGGAGGGATTTAAATACCCCCGCATAAATGCACGCTATATGTATGTAACTGAGCGGACGCAAATGGTGCGTCGCACACGCTTGAGGGGTTAAATAATAAAGAAATCAGACATTTTGGCAACAGAAGACACTGCAGAGAAAAGAGACATCATCTGTGACAAAATATCACATGCACTATAAAGTTCAGCACGTTCTTATGTCAAATAAAGTATGAGAGATACTGATCATACATAATTATAAGATTTGTATAGCACAACCAATGTAATTAGTAAAATGTGACTTCAAAAAAACAACTGAAATGATGTAATACATACTACTTGAATTATCTGTTTTTATAAATACAAACACTGAAACCCTCTATCAAATACAAATTTATCTGCTCAAGCAGCCAGCTTTCAGGAAAGCGACAAAATTTGATTTGATTATTGTGTAATGTAAGGGTTACTGAACTGAAACATACCCAGTAATATCTTCTACGCCTCGTTGAATTGGAAGACCTAGATTACAGGTTTTATTCTTACTCTTTTCTTCATAAAAATAATCATCATCATTGCTCTCTTCTGCTTTTTCTTCTTCCTCTTCTACTTCTTCATCATCATCATCATCACTATTAACATTTTTGTCTTGCATGAAATCTTCATAGCTATCTTCATCAGATCCTGGGCTTGCCTCATGAGATGAAGCAGCATGTTTTCCTAAAAACAATAGCATAATAAATCTAATGGTCTGACAGTCTATCAGAAAGCTACAGCAAAAAGTAAAATACAAGCTTCTTATAAAACTCACTATCTAGCTATATACGAAGGGGGACCCAAAAATAACCGGAAACGACCTGTTGCGCGCACATGCTTTGTAGTTACGAGTTGTGCTGCTAGGTGATGTTAGCTGGGGGTCTCCCGCGACTGTTAGTGAGCTGGCGTCAGTCTGAGTTAAGTGGTTTGTCTGTGGTGCTCTGTTGTGTGCGTTCCTGTTTCAACCCTTTCGCGATTAGTGAGATGGCCGACCAGAAGGAACAAAGAGTGTGTGTGAAATTTTGCTTTCTGTTAGGGAAAACTGCAGCCGAGACTGTTGGGATGCTTCGGCAAGCCTTTAATGATGATGCTTTGGGGAAATCACAGGTCTACGAGTGGTTTTCCCGTTTCAAATCTGGCAACATGTCAACAGAAGACATGCCACGCCCCGGGCGTCCTTCGACAGGAAGAAATGACGAAAACATTGCCAAAATCAAACGTGCAATTGATGAAGATCGTCGAAAGACCATTGACCAACTTTCTGAGGAAACGAACATCTCATGGAGCACGGTCCAGCGAATTTTAACCGAAGGTTTGCACATGAGACGGGTGTCTGCAAAATTTGTTCCTTGCTTGCTTGGAGATGACCAAAGAGAAAACCGCGTGAATGTTTGCCGCGACTTGAAGAGTGAAGTGCAGTTTTCCCTAACAGAAAGCAAAATTTCACGCACACTCTTTGTTCCTTCTGGTCAGCTATCTCACTAATCACCAAAGGGTTGAAACAGGAATGCACACAACAGAGCACCACAGACAAACCACTTAACTCAGACTGACGCCAGCACACTAACAGTCGTGGGAGACCCCCAGCTAACATCACCTAGCAGCACAACTCGTAACTACAAAGCATGCGCGCGCAACAGGTCGTTTCCGGTTATTTTTGGGTCCCCCCTCATAATTACCACATAGTTTATTATATATATCACTACCTAGATAGATAATTGTCGAACTACCAAACTAACTAACTGACTGACTGAGTCAATGATTAACTGCTGGCATGACCTGACACTTCAACAGTGCTAATAACAAAGCCTACAAATGGGCATGAACCAGAGACATTTTCCTCCATCTACAATCTTTTGTAAAAGTTTTGTTAATGAGAAGACTTTCATGCTGAAGGATTCTTAGACCATATCCAACTTAAAAGCTTGAGAATCACCCCTTGTCAGCTGTCCTGGATATATCACTGAATGTAATGGCAGCTAACACCCCATCTGCAGGCAGCTTCCATCTACCTAGAACCCAAGATCACTATGCTGTGTTAACAAGGAAGGGACAAAAAAGTACCCATTAATCTGTGACCATTTACATCTGACATGCTGGAAGGATCAGACCTGCACAGCAGTGAAATGTTAATGTGGATATTTACAATTGTGGAACACTCTTTTATTCTAGATGATGAAATGAATTCTACATTAAAAATGTTTCTCAAGCCATAAAATGTAATGTAATTCACTAAAACGAATGCCCTATGATGTTCTAGAGAGGATTTCGGTGGGGGATATGAAACATCATGGATAAAAATTACTTTTCCCACAGACATTACACAGACTTCTTTTATGTAATGATAATTTATTACCAGCTGTCAAGAAAATAATGTAGGCTTCTCAGCTGTCAGTTGTGTGTTGAAACCAAAATAAAACAGATTAGAATTTTCTGAAGAAATTCAAGTAGTTACGACTCACGTCTTATGCTCAGGCAAGCCGACATGTAGAAATCTGTGACATACAAGATTTGTAACAACATTCCAGTCATTCTAACTCAAGTGCATAGACTCCGTCAACCAGTGAATATTATTGTTAAAAAATAAAGGCTATATTGCATACCTTATTGTACTGAAAGCTACATGCACTCTCTACACTATGCTCTGTGTGTTGCAACATGAACTTATTTAATAAATAAATAAGCAATGGACAGCCAGCTCCACCCTAACAACATTAACAGGAGACACGGTTTCTCTCTGAGCATATCATGGTTGCCTCTAATTCATACTCAAGGAAGAAGGTTCTTTCTAAGGATAAAACATGTATTTCCTCTTCACTTGACCCTTCCCTGTACTGGTCATGAAAATCAACTTTTTTTTTTTTTGGTATCAGCCCAGGAAGAAATCTTCCTTTCTTCCCTTGCAGTAATTCTGATAACAGCCCTTCTTGTCCCCCACTACCAACAGCCCAGACAGGGCTCCTCTCCTCTCCCCTTCTGATTGGCCTATTACAAAGCAAGTTGACTCAGGCACTTAGAAGCTCGATCTCAGCTAGGGCACTGAATATGACTGGTTTTTTCATGCTTTTCTTCAGTCCCCTCAGGAGAATGGCAGGACATTACCTTAAATTAGGCCATGACCACTTTCATTTACACCATTTTCAATTCATCATTCACTGTCATCCAATCATTTAATGTTATATGGTCTGAGTTACTGATAATGTTAGTAAAATTATAATTAAATTCCATCAAATGCAACGTTTTTTAATAATAAAATAAAGCCTTTACATGTTTCAGCCAATGATGGCCATCATTCAAAAGTAACCAACACTTTGAAGGAAATGCTTCACATGTATGACATGCATGGGTTGTCTTGTAAGGGTTAAAACACTTCTGTTGAAAATATGTTTTTTAAAAGTAAGAGAATTTTTGTTGAGCAGACTTGCTGTGAAGCCTTCCAATGATGGCCATCATTGGCCAAAACTTGTAAACGTTTTATTTTTTTTATTAAAACCAATATTGTATTTGATGGAATTTACAACATGGTATCAGTAAGTTCCCAGACTGTTACGGTTGTAACTGTCTTGGTGAAAGAAGATGAGAGGGGAAGCCAAGGTCCCACTTCCATAACCCTATTGCATCAATCTGCTACGTGACACCATGCTGTGAATATACACAGTTTTTACAAGAGTGCTTTTTCGACTTTGTGTTTCATTATGTCTGAGATGAATGGCAAAATCGAGCAACGTGTCTGCATCAAGTTCAGCGTGAAGCTAAGTAAATCTGCTACTGTGACCCTTGAAATGTTCCATGAGGCTATTGGTGAACATTCTTTAAGCTGGACAGTGGTTTTTGAATGACATTCACGTTTCAAGGCCAGCTGAGTGTCAGCTGAAGAAGACAAACGTTCAAGGTGACTAAGGTGAAAAAATTCAAGAACCCATCAATGAAGACCATCGCCAAACAATCCATAAGCTAGCAGACACTGCTGTGATCAGTTATGGAGTTTGCCAGGAGATCTTAACAGAAAATATGAACATGCGCCACATTCCTCCTTCATCACAACAACGCACCCTCCAACACATCCCTGAAAACCACAGAGTTTGTGGGTAACAACGGGGTTACATTCCTTATCCTCTCTACTCACCAGACTTAGCCCCCCGTGATTTCACTTTGTTTCCCAAATTGAATGTGAAACTTAAAAGGCAACATTTTGAAACAGTGTCTGACACCCAAAGGGAATCACAAGCGGTACGCAACAGCATTAAGGGAAATGACTTCCACGGTGCTTTTGAAGCATGGAAAAAACGATGGGATCACTGTATATATTCTGAAGGAGATTATTTTGAATGAGATGGCAGCCAAAATTGTGTAAGCTTCTTTTTTGACCTAGTCCAGGAACTTCCCAATAACACTTCGTAATCCTAGTTTTACTCATGCTACAGGATGCAATGGTCAAGAGCAATGTCTACCATAAAAACTGATAGCATTGTTAAGTAAACTACAAAAAAGACCTACCTCTTTGTGCTTCTAGGTCTGATCCATTCCACTCTTCCTGTACATCTCATCCAAATTCTAGACCTACTCACTTTGACCCTGAAGACGAAGTCAGCAGGCTCCTCGGAAATGTTGGTATACATCTACACATCACAACCCAGTCTTTCACCGCCATATAAACATTAATTCTCATAACCAAAATATTACTACTGACTTCCTATAACCATCACAAGGGATATAATGGACAGGGGATTTCAAAGAATCTGAAGAGGGGTTGCAGAAAAGAAAAAGACTAAGAACGGCTGCTTTATGAGACACTGGAGAATAAAAGACCTACCTGTAATAGCCATTTCACTACAACTGTAGACTTCCTTTAGGGTTGGCAAGGTGAAAGTTGCTGGACTTGATATAGTCTGTACAGGTAGCTGCTTCCTATCCAGACATATGTTAATGATATAGCACACACGGGCAAGGAGTGAATCATAACTTTTGTCTTCTGGGCAGTGTATACTGAATTTATGAAGTAAGTTCATACCATTAAGTGTACAAACATTTTTACGGCCAATTTCTGCAAATCAATACAAAGGACGATTAAGTTCCTCTTGATCTCTGTTAGGTGCTGCTACAGAGATTTGCCTAGAAGTAAACATAGAGAAAACTAACTACATGTTCAGGTCTCATCAGCAGAATGTCAGTAAATGATAATAATATAAAGACAGCTAATAAATTCTTTGAAAGTTTGGCAATGTTCAAATATTTAGGAACAATATCAAAACAAAATTACATTCAAAATGGAAGTAAGAGCAGATTTAATTCAGGCAATGCTTGTTACCATTTAGTTCACAGTATTTTATTATTTTGTTTCCTGTCTAGAAGCATAAATATTAAAACATACATAAGTACATTAATTTACCTACTGTTCTACAGCAGGGGTCTCCATCTTTTCAAAACATGGGCCACATTAGGTAATTCAGCACTTTCAACGGGCCGTATAAAATGAGAAATTAATAACTCTAGGTATATGAGTTTTATCGAAAGTACAGAATTTTATAAACTAAATACAAAGCACGTGAGAATAAATTATCATATATTAATGACAACAGACAGTAGCAGCAAATGCTCATATTTTCATCACAAATTATAATAAAACAATTAAGGTGAATGATGGAACTCTTTTTGCATTCTTAAAATCTGATTAAATTGAGGTTCAAATTTTGAAACGCTAATCACAAGTAGCGACTTGAAACGTTCATCGGATAAATTTGCCCTGTATTTCTACTTGATGTACTTCATCTGCGAAAAAGTTTATTCACACAGATATGTCGTCCCAAAAATCGAGATAAATTTACAAGCAAATTTCTTTAAATTTGGAAATTGCTCAGAGTTCAGAAATTTATAAAATTCGATCAAATTTCCTTCCTTGTATTTGTCTTTAATATGATAATTTTCCTGAAGTTCAATAATTTCCATTTAAATTTGACTTGGGACATCTGCAGCATCACAGTCAATTCTTTCATGGGCCGGATGTGGCCCGCGGGCCGTAGTTTGGAGACCCTTGTTCTATAAGAATGTGATGTTTGGTTTCTGACCACAAAGGAAGACTACAGACTGAGAATGTGTGAGAATGAAGCAATGTGGAGAGTATTTTCACCTAAGGGACAAGTCACACAGCACAGAAAAAATTCCATGAAGAAGAATTTCATAATTTCTGCTCTTCATCAAATATTACTGGGACTAGAATAAACTGGCTTAGTGGTAGGATCTTGTGAATACAGTCATGAAACATACAACTTATTTATTTGGCCGTCACAACACAACAATCAAAGAACTCAGGGACAAAGCCCAGATACAGTTCACTACATGTTTCGGCCACTAGTGGCCATCCTCAGATGAATACACTGCAACAAACATACACCACTGAACTGCAGCATGTAAATCATTTAAGACAATTATAATAAGAATATAAAATATAGGTTATTCAAAACCAATAAAAGTCTTATATAAAAAACAAAATTAAAACCTAATTGATGTTTTGCAACATCGAATCAGTCGTTGGTTCCACCTCACATATGCATCCGTTGACAAATAGCAAATTACGATGTTTCATTATATAACTGTAAAGGAGGCTCAATAATTAATGGAATAGTTGGAGCCTCATCATGCAGAGAATTGTACGTAATGTACAACTATTTCCTTAAGAATATTTTCTCTTAATTTTAATGATGTATTTGATATTTATCACATTTTTAAATAAGTTGTTTAAAGAGAAAAGGTAAAGCTATTCCTGTGACAGGCTGTGAAGGCTTATAGGAGGGTGAGAGGTTGAGGCTCCCACATCTTCTAGACATTCGGCTCACAGATGGCAGTAAGGTTGTTAGCCTTATGAGCTGGCTGCCCCTTACCCCCCCAGGAAAATTCCTGGTACTCATTTCTGTTAGAGGCTGAGTTGACCCCAGGGCCACAGTGTGGCTGGAAGGATTATGTCAATTGAAAAATCCAGGGACCTCAATGGGATTCAATCCTGCGATCTTCCGGTTTGTAGCATAGTTCCTCATTCCTCAACCAACTATGCTAACGCATGCCCCACAAATAAGTTGTTTTTAGTTCCTAAATTATACATAAGTACCTATCACATAGTTTATAAAAAAAGCTCTTGAAACCAAAATTAATGAGAGACTTCTTACTTTGGATGCAAATTTTATTGTTAGTGTAAGTTATCTCGGTGTTCCTCAAACAAGTAGCAAAGGGCTCTATTTGGCCTGTGAACCACCAGCTGAGTTCCAGAGTGCCTTTACATTACTTAAAACAGTTATTATAATTAGTTCACAAATGTGTTCCATTACATGGAAATTCAACTCACTTGTAGAACAAAGGTGTTGTAGTGTGGTAAGAATATAGCTGCAAATCTTCAGACATATTTTTCCTTCATAGCGTTCCCAGCGTTCAAATATTCGTAACAAGACCACCAGCAATCCACTCTTTACTGTTCGAACACAGCAGAGTCCTAAAAATATATCAATATATATCATGCAGCAGAGCTCAATAAGAAAAACTGTCTTTTATAAGTTACATACTTCAGAAACCCGTGAGGGTTTTTGTAAGTTTGCAGAGTCACCATTCTGGTACTTTTAAACACATGAAACAATGTATAATTTGTAGGCAGTGCTTTCTTTTATTGACTGTGTAACAGAACATTATGAATTATATCACTAAATATGAAATAAAACCATGCATTATCACAAAGTATGTACTTTTGTAGGACGTAACAATATTTTAAACATTTAGACATGCACTAATAATGAGCTGCACATTGCCACTTTCAAATCTATTTCTGTGGAAAGATTAAAATATTCTTACTGTTTTTGGTGAGATAGTTGATCACATTTAATGATAATCTGAGCTTGGAATTAGGAGTGAACCCATTGCTGACAATGATCTTCTCCATAGTAGCTACTATTCCATCTCTAACCAAAACTGATGTTGTGGAAGCTTTAGAAAGAGCATAATGTGAAATCACATAAAAGTGAAATAAACAAGTCCAGTAACATAAAACATAACAATAGAATTCACTAGTTTAACAAAGAGAAAATGAGGATATAAAGGTACAGTATACCTATAGTAACCTCCCCATTTCAGGTTTTTTTGGGGAGCAGTGGATTTGCACAATAAACTGAGGAAAATATTATATGGAGGAAATTTAACACTGATATTACTGACTTTGGATCACTAAAATTTAACACTAATTGAGCAAAAACTTAAAATTAAGAATATTAAATGAGAATTCCACTATAATCAAATCATGAGCAGAAACATCAAGTGTGACTGGAGCTATGGGCCACGTACAAATATTGATATTTCACTGTGAAATAACTGCCTACTATACTAGGCACTCTGTATTAGCAGTCTGTTTTCTTCTGCATATTAACCTAAAAATACAAATAAATATTTATAAAACTGTCCATTTTTCTCCAATATCTTAATGATGAATATGAACTGAAATGGGGACAACTGTTGTCATTATTATGAGCATATCATAATTGAAGGCTCAAGACTGCCACACTGTGTAAACACAATATACTGGTCAATACTAAATACTAAAGAAACAATAGGGTTGTGATCTCAGAGACTTGTCAGCTATGAAATTTTTTATGGGGTTTTTATTCATGGCACAGAAATCCAAAGACATATATATTGCTGAAAAACAACAATATGTGAGTAATAACACTGTTATTTCAAAATCCATCTGTTATTTTTCTTATGTGCAGGAATATGTTCCATGGAATTAGTTACTTAAAAGTATCTCTCAGTATAANAATTGATGTTTTGCAACATCGAATCAGTCGTTGGTTCCACCTCACATATGCATCCGTTGACAAATAGCAAATTACGATGTTTCATTATATAACTGTAAAGGAGGCTCAATAATTAATGGAATAGTTGGAGCCTCATCATGCAGAGAATTGTACGTAATGTACAACTATTTCCTTAAGAATATTTTCTCTTAATTTTAATGATGTATTTGATATTTATCACATTTTTAAATAAGTTGTTTAAAGAGAAAAGGTAAAGCTATTCCTGTGACAGGCTGTGAAGGCTTATAGGAGGGTGAGAGGTTGAGGCTCCCACATCTTCTAGACATTCGGCTCACAGATGGCAGTAAGGTTGTTAGCCTTATGAGCTGGCTGCCCCTTACCCCCCCAGGAAAATTCCTGGTACTCATTTCTGTTAGAGGCTGAGTTGACCCCAGGGCCACAGTGTGGCTGGAAGGATTATGTCAATTGAAAAATCCAGGGACCTCAATGGGATTCAATCCTGCGATCTTCCGGTTTGTAGCATAGTTCCTCATTCCTCAACCAACTATGCTAACGCATGCCCCACAAATAAGTTGTTTTTAGTTCCTAAATTATACATAAGTACCTATCACATAGTTTATAAAAAAAGCTCTTGAAACCAAAATTAATGAGAGACTTCTTACTTTGGATGCAAATTTTATTGTTAGTGTAAGTTATCTCGGTGTTCCTCAAACAAGTAGCAAAGGGCTCTATTTGGCCTGTGAACCACCAGCTGAGTTCCAGAGTGCCTTTACATTACTTAAAACAGTTATTATAATTAGTTCACAAATGTGTTCCATTACATGGAAATTCAACTCACTTGTAGAACAAAGGTGTTGTAGTGTGGTAAGAATATAGCTGCAAATCTTCAGACATATTTTTCCTTCATAGCGTTCCCAGCGTTCAAATATTCGTAACAAGACCACCAGCAATCCACTCTTTACTGTTCGAACACAGCAGAGTCCTAAAAATATATCAATATATATCATGCAGCAGAGCTCAATAAGAAAAACTGTCTTTTATAAGTTACATACTTCAGAAACCCGTGAGGGTTTTTGTAAGTTTGCAGAGTCACCATTCTGGTACTTTTAAACACATGAAACAATGTATAATTTGTAGGCAGTGCTTTCTTTTATTGACTGTGTAACAGAACATTATGAATTATATCACTAAATATGAAATAAAACCATGCATTATCACAAAGTATGTACTTTTGTAGGACGTAACAATATTTTAAACATTTAGACATGCACTAATAATGAGCTGCACATTGCCACTTTCAAATCTATTTCTGTGGAAAGATTAAAATATTCTTACTGTTTTTGGTGAGATAGTTGATCACATTTAATGATAATCTGAGCTTGGAATTAGGAGTGAACCCATTGCTGACAATGATCTTCTCCATAGTAGCTACTATTCCATCTCTAACCAAAACTGATGTTGTGGAAGCTTTAGAAAGAGCATAATGTGAAATCACATAAAAGTGAAATAAACAAGTCCAGTAACATAAAACATAACAATAGAATTCACTAGTTTAACAAAGAGAAAATGAGGATATAAAGGTACAGTATACCTATAGTAACCTCCCCATTTCAGGTTTTTTTGGGGAGCAGTGGATTTGCACAATAAACTGAGGAAAATATTATATGGAGGAAATTTAACACTGATATTACTGACTTTGGATCACTAAAATTTAACACTAATTGAGCAAAAACTTAAAATTAAGAATATTAAATGAGAATTCCACTATAATCAAATCATGAGCAGAAACATCAAGTGTGACTGGAGCTATGGGCCACGTACAAATATTGATATTTCACTGTGAAATAACTGCCTACTATACTAGGCACTCTGTATTAGCAGTCTGTTTTCTTCTGCATATTAACCTAAAAATACAAATAAATATTTATAAAACTGTCCATTTTTCTCCAATATCTTAATGATGAATATGAACTGAAATGGGGACAACTGTTGTCATTATTATGAGCATATCATAATTGAAGGCTCAAGACTGCCACACTGTGTAAACACAATATACTGGTCAATACTAAATACTAAAGAAACAATAGGGTTGTGATCTCAGAGACTTGTCAGCTATGAAATTTTTTATGGGGTTTTTATTCATGGCACAGAAATCCAAAGACATATATATTGCTGAAAAACAACAATATGTGAGTAATAACACTGTTATTTCAAAATCCATCTGTTATTTTTCTTATGTGCAGGAATATGTTCCATGGAATTAGTTACTTAAAAGTATCTCTCAGTATAATGACATCCATTTAAAGGATTTTAAGAATATTAATGTTCTAGCGTGAACAAACTGGCCTATATTTGATCATGCATATGACTGAATAAGCACTTACAGCTTCTGGCCAAACACTTGATCACAAGTAGAACTGGGTATAATAGTTTATTGTGATTGTAGTAAGTTTTCAACAAATTATGGAATGTTTTAGTAGCCCCAACCAATCGAGTCTTCACTGAAAATTTGGAATCTGTAAAACAAATACATTACCAGACACCATTCCTCAAAGATATGAATCCATTTGTTATTTTTATGAGAAAGTTGTCCTTACTTGAATGCACATTATGCACAAAATCACAATACAAGCTCATTCCACACACACACACACACACACACACACAGGCACACACACAGGAGAGAATAGGAGCAGTGCTAACCACAGCAAGGATCAGCAAGCTCTAATCCAGTCATACTCACAAGGTTCATGGGCTGCATGCATCCCTTAAAATGATCATTACACTTTCAACACATAATGTCCTTGCTCAGTAAGTGTAATAAGGTATTTAGTTGCTTATCAATATCATATACAGTACTATTTTGCCTTAGTAATTAAATATTTATGCTATATTCATCTCCTGCAGTTCATGATTGCTCTTTCTTTGTTGCTACTGCTATACTTCTGATATGAAATCTGTGTGTTCAATATCGTGTTTGTCTTGTATGTATTATTTTATTCATGGGCATCAATTTTACCTCAAAACAACACATAGAAAAAACTTGCAAATAGCACGAAGGTTTAAATCATCAGTGTCAAAATAGAATTAATTCTTGGATAGTATATTTCCTTTTTAGCTAATACAAATTATTTGTTGTTTTCTTTCCAGATACAATAAAATTTCACTGAATAAAAAAAAGTAATGGAAAAAAAAAGTAAAGCTATTCCTATACCAGGCCGTGAAGGCCCATAGGGTTGTGAGATGTTGAGGGTCCAACATTGTCTAATCAGCTCAAAGATGATGGTAAGGTTGTCAGATTTATGCACTGGCCACGCTTTACTCCCCAGGAAAATTATTTAATTAATCCTGGTACTCATTTCTGTTAGAGGCTGAGTGAACCCCAGGGCCATAGTGCAGATAGAAAGATTAGGTCAATTGAAAAAATCCAATGACCTCATCGGGACTTGAACCTGCAACCTTCCGGCTTGTAGCATAGCCCCTCAACCAACTACGCTATGAATACTACAATTAATCAATATCAGCGAGTTCCTTTTGCAAATTTTATTTCTTTTTGATGGGAGGGCACGTTATTTCAATTATTTTGTTCTTGTTGTGATTCTGGTTAGTACCAATGCTCAAACCAAATATCAGATTTTTTGTTCTTGAAACTGAATCTTGTGTTGAGTACTTCATATTATGAAAATCCTGAGCACTTCCTTCCACACCCTGCCCAATTCAAAATTCTCTAATCATCCTACAGTTTAACACTACACAATGTAGGTAGTTGAAAAGATAGTGTTAAATAAAAAATGATTCAACTGTTCCGAGAACAATTTCCGATGTCTGATTTACTTGAAATGCTTCCATACAAAGGCAAACAGGATTTATAAGTTAATAATCATACGACTTTGTGAGCTATCTTTGTCATCATTTGAACTGTGTGAAAGCTTCTACCATTATCATATTTAGAATCTGTATGTCTGCAGATGACATAACTCCAAACAAAATTTCAGTTACCATGCAGCCTTACAAATTTAAATAAATAAATATATAAAACCTGCCTATTTTTCAATTATGTTAAAACATAATATTTTAGGATTCTAAATTCAGTGACATTAGTGTCATCCACAAAAAAAATTTATAATTCCATTTTTGATATAACTGATGGTACAGAATAAAAAGGTACAAAATCTGGTTTGCTTCCATTGCCTTAATATTCATAATAAGCTCATAATAATCCACTGATGGCCCAAAAGTTATTTCAGTGGTTTGACACTATTTCAAACATAATATTTTGTAAAAGCTTTCCTACAGTTTTCTTTTCACGGTAAGTATCCATGCACCATTAAAACAGTGCATAGGGTAATTGGTAACACATGGTGTTAAATCTGCTCTGTGTATCTAAGCTTCTCTTTCTGAATTCAGCACATACATATATATTATTATTTTAATGGGTCTTGCTTTTATAACAAAAGACAGTTTTAATGTACAAACAACCTAAAAGCCTACCATGCATTTCCACAGTCTACATTTTAACATTTATGTTAAGAGTGTCTGCTTCATGAAACATATCTCAATGCCTTTTGTGACTTAATGTTTTTCTTCAACACTTCCGGAGAACTGATAATAATAATAAGGATATTATTGGTGTCTTCAGCTTTCACCAAAGTTTGCAGCTATGCCATTTCCATTCTTGAATGAAAACAGTGGTTGTGGTGGGCCATTTTCCCAGTGTTCTGGAGAACATAGTCACTTTGTCTTTAAAAGTTATTTTAAAGACAATGTTACTAAACAGGTTCCTGGAACCAACAGTTATTGTAAATGACAGATTTTTCTATAATATACACTCCTTCCTATCTGTAGTTTTGTGGGCCCTCTGTCTGGTGGTTGCTAGACCACAGAAGATATATGTAGAAAAATCCATATCCAAATGGTTTCATCACTGAAAGCATTTATGGATTAACGCATAAAACCTTATTATTATGCAGTACCACAGTGGTAGATAATAGAAATGTGTGATGTCACATCCTTCCTGTCTATGAACCCGAGTTTGGAGATATTTAAAAATGATTCGCTGCAGGCTGAAAATGGCTTCTCAGAACGAGGGAGATGCCCCAGTTTAAAACTATGAAGAAGCTCCAGATAAACAAGAAAGCCCAGAGAAATGACCAACACACATTAAAAGGAAATTACTAAAACCAAGAATCATGAATTTCTTTCTACATGTATCATTATTGGAAAAACTGTTATGATGTCCCCAAAATGAAGTGCATTGGAACTAAGTGGCTGTTATCTACCCATGTCTAACCCTCTTTCCAGTTATGATTCATAGTTTATTTCTCATAGTGCACTAATTTGTATGGGTAATATGTCAGTTTAGAGATTATATCCTGTTATTGTTTATATTGTTTTTGAAGTTTAATAAAAATGTAAACAAAATGTATGTAATATAGGCTAATGCAGGCCAAAATGTAAGCATTACACATGACTTTGTTAGAGATTGTGACACAACAAGCAAGCAATTTCAGAAATTACTGACTCTAAAGTGGATCTAAGAAACTGATAACTGACAGGACATTCATATTAATTAATTGCTAGAAATTTGTGGGAGATATTCTGTTCAGCAGTTTTCTACAGGTATCACTGAATTTACAGTAACCTGTATCCACAATTACTAACATATTGTGAATATTGCATGTATGTGTGTGGAAAGAGTGCACATTCATATGAGGGAATATGTCTGCATGTTTATAAGTGACAGAGAAAGAGACCAAATGACTATAGGCAAACATTATGATAGGAAGACACATTTTTTAAAAAAAGGTGTAGGTCTTAACAGCACAATATTTCCTGATATTCAGTGCATTCTACTATGTTAAGCAATGGTTCCCAACCTCCTCTGACTCATGTATTGCTAAAACAGCAGTAAGTTACCATCAATAGCCTGGTGCCCTACCTTCCTAATTAAGTTGAGACAGGTTACAGAGTACTGGGATGTGATGCCTTGTAATCCAGTAGAAGTAAACTTCTATCAGACTACATGGTGTTATATCCCAGAAGACAGAACTCTTCATAGTCCCTGCTGTGAAGATCTCAATCCAAAAGAGGTAACAGTCTACAGATGTAATTATACTGACATGTTTAAACATATTTATTCACAATACAAAAGTGAATGTCTCTGCAGTATTAAAATGACAGTGATGCCACATCACTGATACAAAACTTTCAAAATTATAAAATTATGCATTGGACATATGAAATAATCTTGGCTGCCAGTCATGCATTCCAAGAATTTTGATCTTGAAAACTATCCCCATCTCTCTGTTTCTGGGAGCTACAGCAGATTACCACAAGACTTATTGTCCTTTTCCTTACCGATTGGTCAGTCACATTACTAAATGCCACAAAAGGAAGGGATGAAAAGAAAACAGCGATATTCAACACAAATTATCTAGTCATTAAAATGAAATGAAGAATGAAAAAAAAGTCATTAGTCTTAAAATAGTGATCTTTCAAATTGTAGTAACACACATAACACTAACTACAAATTTTATGGCATCAGTTAAGCCATGGACTGGCAGAAGTCCACAGACCACTTTATGGGGGAACACTTCTGTTAAGGATGTACCAGATTCATGCAGGCATAAACAATTTTAAAATATATATACTGGAAAACTGTAATACATTTAACAAAAATGGTGCTATATGTCCAAACATATAACTCATGAGGCATGTAGACTTTAACAAACATGTGGGAAGCAATGGATGGGCTGCAGGATAGCTACCATGTGCAAGTTGCAGAAAATGTCAGCACTCTCATTCATCTGCAAACAAAAGAATGGAACTGTTACGAAAACAAATTTTGATTCCGTTTCTAAAGGTAATGTTGACTCCCATCAATCATGCTACTTAGCATCTCCATTATCATCTCAGTAACATACTGAAAAGTTCAGCACATAGTTCCAGACATGTCATATAATAATGTAACAATGACTGGAAACATCCTAGACAAAATTCATACATCTAATTCTATGAATGGTAACACTTTTGTTTTGTTACAGTAAATTTTCTCAGTACTGTGTTAGTGTTCTAATGAGTTAAAATATGCACACTCATCTAATATAGGTTATGCATGTCCAAAATAAAGGTCACTCTGAAGAGAATCCTCCAGCATAACTGCTGTGAAAACACTGCTAACCCTCATGCTCAATTCTAATAAATTAAAAATTATCCTGATAACATATTTTTTAATAAATAATATGTTGCTGAAAGGCCTCAAATAGTTCTGACTGTTGATGGACAGTGGGATGTATTCCTTTGACTGATCTCATCAAATATTACATAAATTTAGAACATAACTGAAAATATTTCTAACTGAGATATTTCATGCACAACATGGAAAGGATTAGTGACAACAAGAATCATTATTCATATTTGAACACATATCCTTCATTCAATTCAGTATATTTTATATGAAAGTGACATTGGCAGTACGGTATTATTTGAGGTGAATAATGTATACACTAAACTGACACATATATTACATATTTTTCATTATCTCATATTTGTTAATCAGGTTTACATGATAGCAGAAGCAGAGCCATCTTCAAAAATGTGCTTTATTAACCAAAGATGTCATTATCACTAATGTTGCTGATGTCTTCCAGTGCCACCAGATATGATCAGCATTGACTTCTCTGGGTTCTGCTCACCTAGGGAGCAGCATAGAATCCATTTTTGAGCACCTAATGGGCAGACTCTGTCACAATGATGAGATGATCATGAAATTGTTTTCTGGCACAGGAGACCTAGATTTTAACATGGGCTCTCAAGCATGGGGGAATGGGACGGTACTCTTCTCATTCCAAGAATTCTGACTTTATTAGAGATGAAGGCGTCTATCGATGAACAGAAAAGTCTGCTCTCTGGTCCAGTAAGAAATAGAATTCTCCGAGTGAAGGTCTAATATCTGAAACAAATGTCACTAGATGCCACTGGACACTGTATTTGAATGAATCCAATAGCACAGAGTCTTCCTTGAGAAGTTCATAGTTAATCAGTTGATCTATAGAGTCCTTGCTTTTAAAGCGCCTGAAGTTTTATCACCACATTCACGAAAACCAGCCACTGGAGCTTATTCTGAACCAGATGAATCCAGTTAACATTTCTGCACCCTATTAATCTCAGACAGATTGTAATATTATCCTCCCATCTCTGCCTACTTATCCCAAGTGGTCTCTTTCCTTCAGGTTTTCGATACTATCTTACACTCCTCATTTCCCTCATGTTTGCTACATGTCCCACGTGCTTAATTTTTCTTGATCCAATCATCATAAATGAGTGCACATCGCCCCCCCCCCCAAAAAAAAAAGTGCTTGCACAAAACACCTTCAAATTTCACTTGTCTCTGAAAAATGTAAAAACTAAATGCATATGTTAAGAATCTGTGACATTTTAAAATATCTGACAATCATAGGTACATGTACATCTTAGGTTTTTTGCCTGTATGGATATATGGAAAATAAAGGAAATGAATGAATGAATGTCCATTATTGCAAAAAAATCTCCCTCAGATGTGTGCTTCCCTTTTGAATAACCAAAACTATATCCATAATCCATAGTCATTCACCTGTCCTAAGGACTTTTCTGCAATCCATGCAAGATTTAAAGATGAAGAGTCATGCAAAAGCATATACAGCGTGGGAAATAAATGATAAGATGTGTATGAAAGTTTGTCATAAATACTGAATCAAGGAAAACAAAAACAACTTAATATGAATCATTAAATCTTTCTGTGTTATGCGCAAGACTGAGTTTAGAATCTTGTCTTTCTTCCACATATATCTTCCATGTGTCATATCAGCAGAAACAAATCTGTTCTGCCATCTCTTGGAACTGCAGGCAAATAAACTTAATTTATGAATTATAATGGGTATATTAGTAGGAGAATGTTTTTCTAATGAATAGTTGAGCAGCGAAAGAGTTCAAGACTGTGCATCAAGATAATGTATGTTTCACATGAATAAAATCAACAGCTTTAATTCAGCATTGCAAAGTTGTCCAGTACATTAACAGGAAAGGAATACACATCACAAATGTGTCAATAGGATTTTAAACCATTTCATCTTGAATGACAGTGTTGCTTACAATAGGAACACTGATTTTCAGTATATAGTACAATCTCTGTTTCAGTCTTCTGTGATGTGATGCTGTGTAATCTGGGAGTACATGGTGTCACATCCCAGAAGAAAGTTCTTTTAAAAATCACCACTCAAATCCAACAAATTTAAGAATGCTCAGGCACCAGGAAGAGTGGTCAAAACGTTGAAGGAAATCCTGTGTTCAGCAGATTGGCAGCTATACACTCTCTAACGCAGGGTCTGGGTTCATACACTCCAACTCTTGTTCTGACTCTAACACTGGCATGTAGCATATTTGAAATTCTAGCTTATATTTACTATGAACTGCATATACCTCAACAGCAGAAACAAAATTTAATTTTGCTTGATATTTCCATTACCTCGTTGTGCCAACTGAGCCAACAGCCACATGATTTCCAGCATGAAGGTATCAGGTAGTAACGCATCCTTCGTTTGTTGCTGCATTATTAACTTCACCACTGATTGTGAGGCATTCATTAAAATCAGCTGACTGATGGCAGAACTTCGGGACTTTCCTGGAACAACATATAAATCTCTTCATTATAAAAAAAAAAAGGATTAAATTTAATTTCTTTGCAAATTACGCTTACATTATTATACTGAATAATAAATTTCTCAAGGGTTTACATCTCGGCCATCTGATACCCATTATTAAGCTACTTCCAGATGAAATTAAGATCTCAAACTTGGTATGCATACAAATGAGATACAAACTAGTGTCTAGAATGAAAGCCGTCAGGAAATGTATGAATACTGTAAAAATGTTGACCCACTTGGTCAAACTCCATGATTTTAGTCCGCAAGTGAACTATGCTGACCGAGCAACTGCCGTTTGTCGGCAAAGTTAGTGTTAACTTTTAAGGCCACACCATAGCTGAAGCGGTTAGTCGCTGGCTTCCCACTGCGGCGGCCCGGGTTCAAATCCAGGTCTGGCCAAGTGGGATTTGTGGTGGACGAAGTGGCACTGGGGCAAGTTTTCTCTGAGTACTTCGGTTTCCCCTGCCAATCTTCATTCCATCAATTGCTCCACAATCAACCTCACCTATCATCTGGGGCTGGTACAATAGGCCAGAAGTGGCCGCAGTACAAGGGACTTAGTCACAACCCAATAGCAATAAAAAAATAAAAAAATAATAGTGCCAACTTTTGCAGATAGAGGGTTTTGCGTGGTCAGCACAACCAATCCCCATGGCCGTTAACTTTCGGTTTTCTAGACCAGAGCCACTATTTCCTTGAGATAGCAACTCAATTATCATCACGAGGCTGAGTGAACCCCATTCCAGACCCACTACTTCTCAGAAAAGATCTGGTAGCGCCGGGAATCAAACTCTGACCACTAGACCACAGAGGCAATCAAAAACCTTCATACTCATGGAAAAGTGTACTGTGCGTAAAATGTGTTTCATTTTTCTCTATAGATTTTTTCCTGAACATTTTTGCTATTATAAATATTTTGCAAGTTACGTTCGAGTCGAGTTCAATGTGTGCACATCAATATATGCAAATCTTCATCAGAGGGCCTAACCCATCAAGGCTGGAGAGTGGGAATGTTTACTACTTTGGGAACATCCCACATATTAACACGCGGTTTCACCAGTCTAACAGACAGCACTCACTCATAGTCAATATCACATTGCCGCACGTTGCTGCCACCACTTGTATTTATATAGCACTCGATGTCCAGCCCAACTGTAGATCTTCACGTGCACTAGCCAATCAGCGCTCACAATCGCAATTGCAAGTTTAAGCTCTGCCCAGCAAGCACGGCATAAAAGCGGAGCCCAAAGCTCGCAATCATCAGTGATCACATTCAGTTCAGAGCGATCAATCATCAGACTCATGAGGTGTTTACTGCGCCAAAGACAGCTGCCGCAAGTTTCCAGCAACTGCGCTCTGCTACTAGAAAGCTAACGTAGCTGCTGCAACTCTCCAACAACCATGCTCTGCAACCAGGCAGCTAACATGGTTGCCGCAACTCTCCAGCAACCATGCCGTAGGCAGCTGTTCCTACAGGTGCATGCAGCACCACATTACCGGCTGGACAAACCAGCTGAACAGCCATAAAGACTTGGTCTACTTCAAAGGAGGAAATTCTACCAGCGCACTCACGGTGGAACAAACTGCCCTTAGCAGGGCCAGCGAACTTTTGACATTCCACATAGTTTCGCAGCTATTCTTTACATTCAATTTACACAATTTAATATGTACAACTGTTACAGATTTACATGGTTGTCTTTTAGAACATCAACAATGCCACACTATAATCATTACTAATGTCAAAATGAGGCAAGTGTTCAACATGGGACATAATTGTGTTTTCACTTGTAGGTCTACATGTTACAAGGAATGATTAAAAATGGCTTATTTCTTATCCATCAGTCCTGTAGGATCTGACACATATGATGCTATAGGACACAATGTCCTGTAAAATAAAACCCCAAAAAACGCTCAATTCTGTATCATGTTCAGTGGAATCTATAGGCAAGAGTTAGTACATCCTACCACAGAGATGGTTTCAACTGCTCACATAAATGTCTTGGCCACTACTGTGTAAATATGGATAAACATATGATAGTGCACAAGGAGACAGGATAGATCTGTTAGCCTTCAGTGACTAGGCTACCCAAGTTAGATTCCATGAATCCTTCCTTGTGTGCAATGGACAGACTACCAGCAGTCCTTCCCCATAATTAATGGGTCTTTGTGTGAAGCTGGACACTTGTCTATATCCAGTGTCAGAGTCAAGAATGTGTGGAGTTTTACCTAAACTTCCCACACATTTCTGTGCCTTGGAGATAAATTAAGCATAAAGAATAATTGTAAATTGACACTTTCTATGGTGGGCCATGATTACTATTGTTATACCTAGGCCTACATTTAAATATATGAGCTAAGCCCATACAAGTAGAAGCTTAGCTTATTCTCTTTTCATTTGTAATGATAACTTCACTTACATCGTCTCCATATTTTGTATATGTAAAGTGACTAAACATGTATATAACCTAGGTCTGTCTTCTACCATTCCAAAGTTTATTTCTTTGGCTCCATTGTTTCATCAAGCAACGCCAAAATACCTAAGTTATATCTGTCCTGATTATTAATTTAACTTACATTAAAACTGATTTTAATTAATCTCTTGGGTGTTTACACTGTGCCTGCTGGTTTCTTGTGATGTTTACTCTTCAACCTTGAAGATAAAGGCAACATGTTCCCCTGAAACATCAGCTGACTAATGCACTACATGGCATTATATCCCAAAAGACAGAAAACTTTGGAACCACAGCTGTAAGAGAATCATATCCCACAGAGGAAAGGTGTCCCCATCACATTGCCATGAAGACATTTTGGGGAATGCATGTCTACCTCCAAGAACTTTCCAACCTTGAGATTAGACAGACATGAATGATCAGTTTCATGCTCTAACTGCTATGACCCCAGATATAAATCTCAGTAGCCATTCAATATAAGGTTTGGTAGATCCCAGAGTCAGTCTGGTGGTGGTAGTAAAGAAATACGCCCTACAGGTGTTGGGGAATGAACCCCTGGCATCTAGCCCACAGCTAGTCATTATATTCAGTGGGCTGAGATCCCATGCATGGAAAATTAGGCATAGAAAGTATTAAATGCCAAAATGAATGTTAAGTGAAATTAAAAATACTGATATTTGCTCATACCTGATTTTGGAGCCACACACTCATGCAGAATTCCTGCCAAACTGCAACCTAATGTTTGGTCTCTTATAACCTGAAAAAACACCAGGAACCGAGTGTTAGAGATGACACAACAGGATACTTTAAAAAATAATCTTTGGAGAAAAATATGCTACAGAAAACAGCTGACCATGAAATTCTAGTAGCAACTGCACAGGACTTCAATTTCTTTACACATTACACGAGTGATTTTTAACAATTTATTTTTTCTTCAAAATATACTTCTCTCTCTCTCTCTCTCTCTCTCTATATATATATATATATATATATATATATATGATTTTGACCTTTTGTCTTCTTCTCTGCTGTCCAAAATCATAACAATTAGAATATATGAAACTATATTTTTGCCTGTGGTTCTGTATGGGTGTGAAACTTGGTCTCTGACATTAAGGGAGGAACATAGACTGAGGGTGTTGAGGAGAATATTTGGACTGAAGAGGGATGAAGTGACAGGAGGTTGAAGAAAACTGCATAATGAGGAGCTTCATAAGTTCTACTCTTCTCCAAGTATAATTAGAATGATCAAGTCAAGGAGGATGAGGTGGGCAGGTCATGTAGAACGAATGGGGGAGACGAGGAATGCATATAGGATATTGGTGGGAAAGCCAGAAGGAAAGAGACCACAGGGAAGACCAAGGTGTAGGTGGATGGACAATATTAGAATGATATTAGACAGATAGAATGGGATGGTATGGATTGGATAGATCTGGTAATGAACATGGTAATGAACCTTCAGGTTCCATAAAATGCTGGGAAATTCCTGAGTAGCTGTAGATTTGGCTTCTCCTCAAGAAGGGCTCAGCTCCATAAGTAAGTAAGTATATATGATTTCAAAAATATATAAATAACTATTGAAGTACAGCATCATAATAATGCATGTGGAGGTTTTATGATATTATAGCTATCTTATCTTCTAAAAATACAACTAAATTTAAAATTCTGAGGCAGGAAGGAAGAGTTCCATCATTCTTGATATCTGCACTAATCAAAGCGAGATGTCTGCTTCACATTCTGGCTGCAATGTCACAGAGGAGAGAGTATCTGGTACCCTCTGGATAGTGCCCCAGGGCTGGTCTCGATGTGATGGAGAAAAACAAATTCATTCTCTTCTGAAACTGAATTCCCATCACCACACCATGAAAGAGTACAGAAGAGTCGACGTAAAGCAACACTCTGTTCTACATGGAGGTAAACAACCGGCTTCTTGCCCCGGTCAATTTACCTCCCATGAAAAGGCTCATTTGTTATCAGTTACAAAAGTGGACGGAGAGGAGAACCAGTCTGGAATTTGTAGCACAGACAACATTCCCTCCCTTGCTGATTACTGAATCCCGAGTTCATACGGAGTCACTTTAATCACAGAAGTTTCAGGCTCATGTCCTTGAACAGAAGCAACAAGTCTATTTTGAAGAATGCNGGATCCAAAAACAAACGTACAACTTACAAAACCTTCGGGAAAACCCTATCTATGGTGCCAAAGTCATGTACGAGTAGATTAATCAACGTCTATGTCATAAGTGACACATGGCTCCATGCCTGGAGACACTAAATGATTTGTTACAACACACATGGTATGATCACAGCAAGTAAAATTATCCTGTGTGTAACTGAAAGATGTCCTATGGTAGTAAGATGTAGGAAGTGTAAGAAAGTTACCGAAATTATAAATCATGTTCTTACTGGATGCAGTGTACTGGTTATTATTTAATATCTGTGGTCAAGTGGTCAGAGTTCCTGGCTACAGATCCGAACGTCCGTGTTCGATTCTGAGAAGTAGTGGGTCTGGAACGGGGTCCACTCAGCCTCGTGAGGATAACAGAGGTGCTACTTGAATGGAAAAGTAGCGGCTCCGGTCTAGAAAACCGAAATTAATGGCCGTGGGGATTCGTAGCGCTGATCACGTAACACTCTACACGTATATCCGCTAAAGTTGGCAATAACTTCGAACCACGGTTTTTTTCCCTTTATAGATGTACTGCAGGTGCTGAAATAATAATATCATTTATTCGACATCTGAAGTAAGAATATGAAGAGAGGGTGTTTGAGAACGAAGTGCCGAGGAGAATATTGAGGCCTATGAGAGAGGAAGTGCCGGTCACGGTAGCCGAGCGGTCTAAGGCATGCACTGTCTTTGTTCGCCCGAAAGCCGGGATGGTGGGTTCGAATCCCATTCAGGGCATGGATGTTTGTGTGCGTTTTTGTGTGTCTGTCTACAGGTAGAGGCCTTGCGACGAGCTGATCACTCGTCCAAGGAGTCCTACCGTATGTGTAAGATCTAGAAAAACCGAAGTGAGCGGAGTTCATGGAGGTAGGCCTAGGCCCACTGGGGCTGTAGTGCCAAGGAAAAGAAAAATGAGAGAGGAAGTATCAGAAGACTGGAGGAAGCTTTATAAGACGCTCCATAATATTCTTCATGTAATGTTATTGAGGTGATCAAATCAAGGTGACAATATGGTTAATAGATGCATCGCATAGGGAATTAGAATTGCACACAAAATTTTAATCAGAAAATCTGAAGAAAATAATTTTTATGTGATATCTAAGCGTAGAGGGGAGGTAATATTAAAAATGGTCCCCAAAGGAATAGTGTATCAGAGTGCTAACAAATCCGGGAACAACACTTTGAAGTTGAAGAAGAAATTTAAGATCGCCATTGGTAAACAGCCCTTTAAGAGCCATAGCCTTCCTTAGAAGATTCTGTCAGGCTTGTCTAGTCCATAGTGAACTGGGCCATCCGGTTTTCACTGCTTTGGATTTCGCAATAGTAGTTTTTCTTTACAGAGCAAGGTCGTCAGCCCTGTGTCCAAACCCCAACCTGGAGGACCAATGTCTGTACTTATGACCCCCAGTGAAAGGGTGGCCCAGTTTACCCCCCGGCAATGGGTTCCCTTTTCACAGGGCTATGGTGGGGTTATTCTAACTCACAACCACACAGAACTTATGACGAAATTATAAGAAAAGATTCTGCAATTATCAGATATTACTTAGTCAAGAGAAATGTTGCCATTCCGTCTATTTCTGCTTTCCAAAATGCGGAACATTAAGCTACACAAAGACTTACAGTCTCAAGACAACGAAAGTCGGTAAAATCTCAAGATGTTCTGGGGCATCAGTCCCGAGCACAAGCCTAACGTTGCGGAGTCCTGTCTCCAGCATCAAGGAGTTCACGATCTGCTCGGTTGAGGCGCCAAGAACATTATACCGTGCGTTCCTGCAGACCTCGCATATTTCAACACACAGTATATGATCCATGGCGAATTTTTTGGGATTGGCATTATTTCAAACTTTGCATATAAAGTGCGACCACACTATAATAGTAATTTTGCCAACTGTTTCTACAGTTGTGAAAATCTGCTTTTTTCTTTAAGGGAAGTACAGAAATTATAGCAGTGTTTCTCAACCGCCGGGCACTCAGATCAAATATACAGGGCTTTCGTCTTATAAAAAAACAATTTACCGGGCTGCAGTCTCACAAAGTTAGAGAGCCACTCAATTATAGCGTCTCAAAACAAAGTGCTCAGCAGCGTTACATTCCAGCGTAATATTGAAAGTGCTTCGTTTTTTTTAAATTCGCTTTGTGGGGGGGTGGAGTCCAACTGGGCTCATTCGGCACGACGGCCACTGATTGGCCTATTGTAGCGTGCCCCGGGTGATTATGATGATGGAGAATTTGGTGGAATGAAGAATGGCAGGGGAAACCGAAGTACTAGGAGAAAACCCGCCCCAGCGCCACTTTGTTCATCACAAATCCCACGTGACTAGATACGGGATTGAACCCGGGCCGCCGCGGTGGGAAGCCAGCGACTAACCGTTTCAGCTATGGCGCGGCCTTTGAAAGTGCTTAGTAAAATAGTGCAATATATGATCGATTATATGTATGTATATATAAAATGAGCCGGACAATTCAGTCAGTATAGCGATGGCTACAAGCTTGACGGTCGGGGTCGAATCCCGGTATGGGCAAGAGATTCTTCTCCACTCCACAGCTTGCAGACCGGCTCTGAGGCTCACACAGCCTCCTATACGATAGACACCGAGGATAAAGCGGTCAGGGCGTAAAGCTGAGCATTCACTCAAGAATGGAGATACCTCCACTTCCCATACGCCTTCACTGTGTAGTGTTTAATCGTTTAATTAATTAAGCAGGGGGAAGATCGAAGGCGGATGAAACTGGTTCGACGTCGTGTTTATATTTATTTATTTACTTAACGCTCTCAGTAACTTAGACCATATGACATCGAATGATCGAATAGGGAACAGTGAACTTGAAAGGATGCGAAAGCAAGAAGTCGTGGCCTAATTTAAAGTAACACCACGGCACTTACCTGGAGTGGCTGAAGAAAATTACGAAAAAGTCAGCCAGGGCAGTTTTCCGGCGTACATTAGAATCGGCTATCTACCGAAGAAAATTTAGAAATATCGCTGGACCCAACTTGCTCTCCTCTGGGTTGCGTTTAGTATCTGACTTCGGTACTGGAGGCACTGAACTTCGGGTTCTGCTATGACTGAGTTAATGAGAATGAAATGAACAGTGAAAATGCCATTTTGTTTGAGAAAGCTCCACAACCTTAACTGAGCACTACTGTTCCTGGCAGCAGTAAGCTAAATAAAAAGACTATACGACGTCCATTTGAAGTAATGAAACAGATGTGGGCTCCAAAAAGACCATGTGTCAGAACTATTATTATCATTACCACTGGGATGGTAACAGGCCGTGAAGGCCCATAGGGTTGTGAGACGTTGAGGGTCCCACATTATCTAGACCAGCCCTGTCCAACGCGGCGCCCGTGGTATATTTTTCTGGCGCCCTCCGTAACCACATATAATAGCCGATTTTTAATATTAATTCAAATTGTAAGACAAGAGACATTTTCGAACGTCTGAGTAATGTTAAATATTTTCGAAAAATTTTATTATTATTATTATTATTATTATTATTAGTAGTAGTAGTAGTAGTAGTAGTAGTAGTAGTAGTAGTAGTAGTGTGTGGTGGCGCCCGCACCTCCATAGGCATCAGTGAATTGTGCCCGAGTACATAAGAACATTGGACAGCACTGCCCTAGACAATCGGCTTACAGATGGCGGTAAGGTTGTCAGCCTTACGGGCAGGCCGCGCTTTACTCCCCAGGAAAATTATTTATTTAATTCCTGGTACTCATTTCTGTTAGAGGCTGAGTGAACCCCAGGGCTGGTACGATTAGGTCAATTGAAAAAAATACAATGACCTCATCGGGGCTTGAACCCGCGACCTTCCGGCTTGTAGCATAGCCCCTCAACCAACTACGCTACCGCGTGCCCCTACCACTGGGATGGTTGCACATAGTAAAGGTTTCTGCAGTTGAAGAACGATCGATGGCTGTTTTTCTTACAGTGGACAATAAAAATGTATGCAGTATGCGTGCGTATGTATACTCGTAAGTTACGGTGGCCAGTGGATGGAACGGCCTTTCGCTCTTCAAAATTAATTTGTAGTAATGTGACACAGGCTGAGTTGTTCGAGTCCCAACTGTCCTCAACACGCAGGTATTGGCGTTATCTACGTAAAGGCGCGTCCACATTACTCGTGCTCGTGTGACTCGCTATGCTCGCGAGTAATGTGGACGATATGACAAGTCACGAGACAAGCATATTTTTAATTTAAAAACTATAGCCAATAAATTAAAATAAGACTACAGCCTATATACACTACGAGTAAAATATACGGATCCTCAAGCGCCGAAGCCTCGCGAGCAACTTAAGTAGTGTGGACGAAGATTTAAGAGCAAAAGTAAAATCCAGACGAGTCTCCCGACGAGCACGAGTAATGTGGACGCGCCTTAAGATGTAGTTCACAAGGAATGACCCAGTACTGACTGACTGACGGACCGCCAGTCGCTTTGTGCTAGATTACTGAGCAGTACCTTCAAATGGACAAAGCTGCCTTCTTCCAAATCCTCGCCTTATCACCATTCATAATGATCTTACCTCAAACAAACAAAAACTAACTCCGTGGGTTTAGTCCGCAAGCGAACTATACCGACTGAGCGACCGCCGATTGTCGACGAAGTTAGTGTCAGCTTTTCCGGACAGAGGGTGTCGCGTGGTCAGCGCAACGGATCCCCACGGCCGTTATTTTCGGTTTTCTAGACCGGAAATGATCTTACCTCAACTTCATAAAAACTACAGTTGAAACAGCTCCAAATCGGCCTATTATACAAAGTGAGGCCAAATTTCATAGAATTCCAAAAAATCAGGTAAAGGTAAGAATATTTCGTTGTGTTAGGTTTTCACGGTAACCTCCACGCACTCTCCACGCCGCTGAACCCACGGCAATAAAGGTAAGCTACGTTTTCAATGGCGAGCACTTGGATGGGTGACCACTCGTGAACATCAGTTGGCGATGGGATTTCTGGATGAAATCGGCTGTAAGCTTATAACATCTCAGGTGGTTAATCGCTGGCTTCCTACCGCGGCGGCCCGGGTTAGATTATGTGGGATTTGTGGCGGTGAAAGTGGCGTTGGGGCAGGTTTTCTCCCAGTACTTCGGTCTCCCCTGCTAATCTTCATTCCACCAATTGCTCCACAATCACCCTCACCTATCATCCGGGGCTGGTACAATAGCCCAGTAGTGGACTCAGTCTCGCCCCATTAAGAATACGCTTATAACATTCTCCTGGGGTCAAGACCAAAGAGAACTTCCAGGATCTGCTGCAGTCTGTGTATTTAGAATTTAGTGGTTCCTTTAGCAGCCAGAATCTATGTGGGACAAACTCGACGGAAGAAGCGCCTGGCTCCTCCGCTTGAGAGATTCGACAATTAAAAAATACACATTTTATTTTCTGAAACGGAAAAAAAGGAACAGAACCAAATTAAACGACATGAAGAGAAGCCAACGTTTGAATCCTGCCAAATACCCACGGTCCAGCTAATATGAACACCTGCTACCTGCCTCTCTTAACGCACTTGCGCACCCAACGCAATCCGCAAGGATGTATTCAGTTTGTGTTGCGTCAACCTACAACAGAGTGTCAGCCCTACAGCTTACAATATCGTAAACTGTGATACCAAATACGGGCAGATGCAACTATAATTTATGGGCAACATGCTGATGAAATGTAGTAATCTCAGTAAACCCTTTAAAGTGAGAATCTCGCCTGGATTATACAGCGAGTTCTTGCTCTTTTGCGAGCACAGAACGTGCACTCGGTCGGAAGTTGGGGACGCTCGTCGCGTCAAGTCGACCCGAAACTCATACATCCTCTTTGCAGCCGTGTTGTGTAAAGAAAACTCCTGTATTATCAACATATTCTGACATGAGTGCGGGACATTAACTTCAGTTTAAACACTTCCATCCATATAAAGCAGCCTGTATGAATAATATTAAATTAATAATTACACAATTAAATATTCTATTTCTGTATATTAGGGCTATAAACTGCCGATCACAGTGACATCGCGGTCTAAGGCATGAACTGTCTTCGCTCGCTCGAAAGCTGGGATCGTGAATTCGAATCCCACTCAAGGCATGGATGTCTCTGAGCATTTATTCTGTATTTGTGTTGTTCTGTGTGTAGGTAGCGTCCTTGCGATGGGCTGATCCCCCGTCCAAGGAGTCATAATGACTGTGTGTAGGATTAAGACACTGAAAAAGAGGCTAAGGTCCAACAAAGGGTTGTAGAGCCACAGAGAGACAGACAGATATAAAGATAGATAGACAGACAGACATATAGATAGATAGATAGATAGATAGATGGGGCCATAAACTTCCCTCACATAACGAGCTGTCATACATAACCTGTGGATTTGCCCCATCGTCACGTTTGCAACGTTTAAGAATCAAACGGATGTTTCATGCAAAATCTGTAGGCACGTTGACAGAACTCCACGACAAAGAAAGAAAGAAAAAAAAAAGATAGAGTCGAGATCTGAGGTCCTCACAGCGGTGACTATGAAGATTACTCTCCTCTGGAATGTGAAACCTGCGCTCTGATAAATTGTTACCAGCGTTTCAGAGCAAAGTTCTGCCTCCATCTTAAAGGTCGAAGAGTGAACCTGTATAGCATCACATTCCAGATGACAGTTATCCGCGGCAGTAATCTTCATAAATACTCGTATATAGCTTTCGAGTAGGCGGTCCATTATTTTAAGTTCTAGAAATACCTGAGCGTACTGCGCATAGTTCGCAGATCTTTCACTACAGAGAAATTTAAGGCCTTATATGAAGTGTCCCTAAGGTCGATCTCGTGGCTGCCATGATGACTGCTGATGACATAGTTAAAAAAAATTGAAACTGAGGTATTCTTTAACGGCATCATGTTAGTGAGATCGCAAGGATGAGCAACAGGCATGCAGCAAACAGGAAATACTTGTACATAACACCGTTTAGTTGGACCGGAATACCTCAACCAAAGTGACCGCTTGCGAGACGGACACGTGGATGCAAGCATACTATTGAAACTGATCTTACAGAAGACAAAGATGGGACTGAAATGGCGAGGATTTGTGAATATGGTAATGAGACTCCAACTTATTTAAAAGTAGATAATTTCTTGAGCAACCAGACACTGCATTAACGATGACCCTAACTGAATGTATCCAACTTGTATACAGGAGAATCTACGTTTCGAAACATAACTGTTCAGCAGGTCAAGATGGTCCAAAACTTTTAGAGAACTGGAATGTTCGCTACCGTATTCAGAAGAGGTCGCCTGTGGACCCAATCCTGGAACAGCTGAATCTAGCCTACAACCTTACGACCTATTTCTCTAAGAAGAATTCACTATACTCCCATCTATGCTAGGGTCTCCCAAGTAATTTCTTCCAACAGGATTTTCCACCTATAATTTCGTGTATATTTCTCATTTCTCACACTTGAGCTGCATGTCCCTCCCATCTCATCTTCTTTAAATTTTAAACTCGAAGTTACAACGCAATGTTATTATTAAATGATTTCACTGAACCCATCCATCGACTAACCCTTTCACTGTTGCGTTTTCAAAGCAGTGATAAAACCTTCAAGAGAGAAAATTTTATCATTTCAGGTGGAATCCTTTCGATTCTTGCACGGAAATGTCTATTGTTTCGGGTTACATGTTTTATATTTGCAGCAAAGATCAAACGTCACCAAAGCATACCAAGTAGCCATAGTAAGCATCCCACACAAGCAATAAACATGCCTATATTCGACTTAACGACAAAAGAGACAGTTGCATAATTAATGCACGGCTACATATGCTCCGTAAACCCGACCTCTTACAGGCTGAGACCAGACTATTATATCTACAGAATATAACGTCTAAAATTGGTATCAATTTCACAAAATAAATGTAAATAATTGTGCCAATAAACGTCGTTTCTGAAATAGCAGTCAGAACAAGGACGTCTTTATGCAGGAACTAGTTCCTAAATAAAACTCAGTTGTTCTGAAGCTACCAGACACGCCAAAAGCGGAACAGAAAATTAAACATATTCTTCATTGATCCAAACATTTATATAACGTGAAGTTTTAAAATGATATTACAAAGGACGCGAGGTATATTTCCTACTCACGTGTTTACAAACGTACGTGCATTATGGGAAGAAAGCATAAAGTCATGCCTCAATACTTGAAGCCTTAATCCCCACCAATTTAGCACGAAATCAACTATTGTTGTTGTAAGCTAATTCTCTAAGTACGGTTGGTATGAATCAAGGTTCAGTATCAACATTTTAGACAGAAACGCCCAAAGAATGGGAGTTCCATTTTACTTCCGGCGATGGGACGACAATGATGCTAATGATGATTTGTAGATCGGATCCACAGTAAACACCCAATTCGAATCACAGCGGGAGTCTGGTATACCTCGTTTTCACGTTGTTTTTGCATTATTATCCTGCATTAGATCGCATCTGAATCGGATTTAGACAGATTCCGTATTGCGACTTTATATTTAAGAAAAAAAAAAACTGTAAGGGTGGTTTAAATTTCGTTCGAGATGATCAAGTCAAAGGGGATGAGGTGGGCAGGGCATGCAGCACGAATGGGGGAGAAGAGGAATGCATATAGGATATTGGTGGGAAAGCCAGAAGGAAAAGAGGACCTTTGGGAGGACCAAGGCGTAGGTGGGTGGACAATATTAAAATATATCTTAGAGAGATAGGATGGGATGGTATGGATTGGATAGATCTGGCTCAGAATAGGGACCAGTGGAGGGTTCTTGTGAACACGGTAATGAAACTTCGGGTTCCATAAAATGCTGCAAAATTCTTGAGTAGCTGAAGATTTGGCTTCTCCTCAAGAAGGGCTCAGCTCCGTAAGTAAGTAATAAGTAACTCATACTCCACATCAATCCGAAATGGAATTTTATCGGTTTTCTAAAAAAACGGCTTCGCGTACAAAAACAGCACGTGAGACAGGTCTCACTAAGATCTACAGCTTGTTTTAAACTGTCTTATACGAGTACATGACGAATATATAAGGAGTAATGAGGTCATATTTGCAACGAGAGCTTTCAACGTGCTATAAATGAACGCCAAGCTCGATCACTCATGCAGACCACATCTGGAAAATCGAGGTCAGCTTTAAATTCATGTGCTATGACTTGCAGTTCAATAAACACTTAAGGCTGGGGCCACACGAGCGCACAAAATGCGTCCGTTGTAACGAACGTACTATATGACGGACGTTGCTGAGGACACCAAACAGTTGCAGAATGCGGTGCATAGTTTTTTGTATGCAATGGAGCCAGAAGAAAGCGTAGCATTCGCCTCTATTGTTTATTTCTACAACGGACGTCACGACTTTCGTTACAACGGAAGCATTTTGTGCGCTCGTGTGACCTCAGCCTAAAACATGAATATAATCTTAATAAAAAATTATGTGAAACTATCCTTGTAACAGGCTGTGCAGGCCCATACGGTTGTGACATGTTGAGGTTCACACATTTTCTATACAGTCGGCTCACAGATGCTGGTAAGATTGTCAGCCTTACGCGCAGACCGCCCTTTAACCCCAAGAATATTCCTGGTACTCATTTCTGTTAGAGGCTGAGTCGACCCCAGGGCCTGACATTATTAACCCAACGATTTTAGTTGGTGTACAGTCAGATATTAAACTGTAAATGTTTAGGAACATTCATTTAAAGACCCGCAAATGGCGCTAGCAAACAATCGCACATCCGAATCTCGACGACTATATTTGTGAATGAGCGATCTCTGGAGTTAGCGAACTGTTAGCTTCTATAATCAATCATTTTATGACCTGTTCACCTTAACTCAAACATTGCTTGAGTTTTCATCCGGTTGTTCTGGCTCCATTCCATTTAACGTGGGCTGGTAAATAAAAATTGTACTTTCGTGTATTATACGGATGTAAACATCGAAGCTCGTACAGAAAAAGTTTGCCAGACTCCTCTTTCTGTTGGGCTATTTTCTGGTGATATTGTCATGTTCCTCCCTGCCCTTCTCCAACTGGCGGTTCCGCATGAACTTAAATAACTAATGCACATACTCTCCATGCATCCTACCAGTCATTTATCAACTTGTAGTCTTCGTGTATCTGCAGAGATGTGATTTTAGAACATCCCAAAACAACAGCCGTTACAAAACACGCGTCATTTTTTTAACGCTTGACACTCACCCAAAATTTATAATTGTGCGGTGTCACTGGAAACAACAACACGCGAAGCGCAAGCAGTTATGTATAATACACCTAATGACCTTCATTTTCGGAAAAATTTTCATAAAATCGGTTGTGTCCGTTCAAAATTTGTTTAAATTCTTTTAATTAACTTAGAATGACTGAAATTTTTATTAAAATTCATTAAATAATAAAGTTATTATCAGAAATTTAAAGGAATTCCTTATTTAGAGTGAAATGTTTTATCAATATGTTGAAATTCTTTATTTTAACTTCAATAGTCAAAGAATTTTAGGTTAAAATTATATAGATTTCGTTGAATTCCTTCAAAATTCAATTAAAATTCCTTAAAAAATCTTCGAATAATTTAAATTTCTTTAAATTTCCTAAAATATTATCATTTAAACAAATTCGTGCATATGTTACCACTTATTGTATCCAAACTAATACAGATACACAATAACTAACAATTATTCTTATGTACTATTTTGCGCAAAAAAAAAAATACTCGAAATGAACGCCCATGGAGAACATGTTCATCATTCTGCCCACTGTATCTCCAAACCCACTGGAATGTACGATAAATGTTGCCGAATTTAATTCTGATTCTTGTCGGTCCAATAACAGTTCTTCTTCACTTATACCAAACTTCGTTATTCGTAAAATCGGCTCATCGTGTGCATATGCTCGTAAAGTTACAGCTGCTAAGCACAGCGGCCGTGCGTTCTAAGGCGTGAGTGCTGTCTTGTACCACCACAACACTTAACTCATGAGTTCGAATCCCACTGGGACACGGATGTATAAGCCGCGCCATAGCTCAAGCGGTTAGTCGCTGACTTCCCACCGCGTCGGCCCGGGTTCGATCCCGGGTCTGGTCAAGTGGGATTTGTGGTCGACAAAGTGGAGCTGGAGCAGGTTTTCTCCGAGTACTTCGGCTATGTCAGTCCAACAATATCTTGGTATGAACTGGAGCCCTGAATCAACTGATGACAGTTAAGGGAACTAGAGCATGAGCCATCACAGAAGGTCAGTGCTGTCACAACAAGGTAAAGGTACGAAACTTGTTCAGGCAGAGCAATGGGTCTGCATTTGTTCTAGAAAAATATCTTGATCTCCAAGGTAAAGATACTGACTGATATGTTCAGATTAATTATAAGTGTAGGATCTTTCTTAAAAAGTCGATAATTGCTTAGCTGATCAAGAAATATAATACTTTCATGGAACACAAAAATTCACACCAAGTTCACAAAACCTGACTGTTGGACTCTACCCTGAATCAATTGCAATAAGTCCACACCCTCATCTTATCTTATCTACACCTTGGCCTTCTGAGTGGCCTTTCCTTGAGATCCCCAAAATTTCTGTGTGCATTTCTATTCAATCCACGCATGTCACCTATCCAGCTCTAACTCTGTAATTTCACTACCCTAAATACAAGAAGTGTAAAACAAGTATTTTGGTTCCAGGATTAAAAAAAAAAAAAAAAAAGAACTCCCAAGAAACTACTCAGTAATAAATCTGCTAAAGATAACAACAAATTTAATGCGCATGGAAACGTATTAACATACTTATGTGATGAAAAAAAGGGCTCTTGTAAGTATGCAATACTTATGAATGAGTTTACAGAATGACACTGGAATATAATAAACTGGCTTTCTGTTTTGTTGATGTAGGGAAGTCTTCTAATGGCCCAGAATTAAAATATATTTTTGATATTTTAGAGCAAAATAATATAAGAGATGGCTTCTTTTATTGATGAACGCCGTATGTAGTAGTAATTTTATAACAGTGTAGGTGGGTGGGAGATTACTGTAAAAAATATTAAGAAAGGGGTACCATAATGACAAATTCTCTGTAATGTGATAATGAACAAAATTACAAAAAATATAAAAAGAAACTAGGATATAAATTTGGAAGCAGAGGAATGTATGAATACATTTTCTGCTATGCAGCTTATACTCTCATATTACAGATTCCAGGTAAACAACATAATATTCAGAGGCTGTTCTATAGTTTTCTATACACCGTTAGAGATTTAAAATAAGAATCTGACAAGTAAAATCAATCAAATAGATGCCATTGTTCTACAGGTAAGACAAAAACCGTTAAATTAAGCAAACACTATGCTGTAAGCTGGAATTCAAAATAATAATACAGAAAAAGTAACAACTTTTGTAACTCTTGGAATTGAAATAACAAGTACTGGAGTCCTACAAAAGGAAGTCAAGCAACAAGTAAAAAGACATGCAGAATGTCTGAAGGCTTTAGTGATACTATATGGAAAAATACACACTTATACAGAGAACTATGTAAGAATAAGAGTTTTCAGGACTATTCTGACTCATGCATAGGAAACAAGGGCAGATACCACAAAAAAAAATCTTGGAAACAACTCAGATTGACATATTAAAATAATGGGAGGAAAAAGGACTGACTATGTGAGAAGCTCAGATATCAGGCATCAGCGCAGGTTCCGAAAAGGAGAATGGGTGAATTACACAAATGAATGACACCCAGACTCCAAAAATAGTAAGACACAAGTGTCCGTAAGGACCAGAAGCCCTGAATGACTGTAGAAAAGATTAAAAGATTCACTCTCTGCAGAAAACAGGCCCAAGCCTTATTATGAAGCTTCTCAATATGCAATTTTGTTCTTCCCAATCTACGATCTTACCTTAGAATCACAGTGTGTTTCACATTACTTCATAACTCTACAGTACGCATGAAATAGGTCTTACCTCTAGTAAGTTGATTAGAAGCGCTAAGAGACCAGAATTTTTGTTGCAGATACACTCTAGGGTCTTCTCTTTCATCAGTTTATCTGAAAGGAAGAAAAACTACAGCCAACTATTTCATCACCATTAAAACTCCGTAATTTTAGTCCACAAGTGAACTATACCGACCGAGCGACAGCTGCTTGTCGGCGAAGTTTAGTGCCAACTTTTGCAGATAGAGGGTGTCACGTAGTCAGCGCAACGAATCCCCACAGCCGTTAATTTCGGTTTTCTAGACCGGAGCCACTATTTCCTTGAAATAGCTCCTCAATTATTTCATCATCAACAACTATCATAAAAGAACCACTGGTCTGTTCTAATTTCAAAGAAGACATCCTCCATTCTTCTTTGGCATCCTACACTCTGAGACAAACTGGTTTTTAAATTAAGAGCCCACAGGTTGTCTGATTTGGATTTATTCGCTGAACATGCATGTAATACTTATTCTTCTGTTCCTGGATTCTGCCTTCCAGTTTAAAATTTCAAGCTCACTGTACACTCTATTATGCATAAGGTCATAAAGCCATGCCTTCAAAATCTAATTTTTATTATATTACTACATCATGCCACTACCTGAAAGAGTTATAACAAATATTTAATGAACATTCTGGAACGTAAGGCTGACAACTTCACTGCCACCTGTGAGATGACTGTCTAGAAAATGTTTGAGCCTCTACGTCTCACAACCCTATGGGTCTCCATGGCCTGTTACAGGGATAGCCAGTTTAGCTTTAATGAACATTACAATGCATTATTATTTAACATGCTTTGACTCAATGGTTATTGTGAAGTTACTGTTAACTAAAAAAGTAGAAAGAAAACATTAGTGTGTATGCATAATGAAGTGAATATAAAACATCACGATTTTGGAGGCTGCAGTGTTGGTATTACTGAAGTAAGGGATATATGATGTATGCTGTTGAGATGGCTTTATATGGCATGATATATGTACCTTGTTTCATAGAAATTTATAAAGGCGTTCAAGTAATATTAAGGTTTTACCTCAGCAACTTTCATGACTCTAATGTTGGTATTACTGAAGGAAAGGGATTATGAAGTGCACAGTTGAGATTGGCTCAGATGGCATGATATACATACCACGTTTCATGAAGATTGGTACAGGTGTTGAAGGAATATTAAAGTTTTGCCTCAGGAATTTGAAAGGCTGCAATATTGTTATTACTAATGGGAGGAATTTAGGAAGTGCGCTGTTGAAATGGGCTCAGGTTCCAAGTTCCATGACGATCGGTTCAAGAATTACATTACGGTTATTATCACAACAACTTGAGAGGCCGTAATGTTGGTATTACTGATCGAAAGGACTTATGGAGTATGCCGTTGAGCTGGCTTCATGTGGCGTGATATGTACCAAATTTTATGAAGAGTGGTGCAGGCGCTCAAGCAATATTATGTTTTTTTTTTCTCAGAAATTTCGGAGGCTGTAATGTTAGTATTACTGATGGGATTAATTTAAGAATTACGCTGTTGATATTGGGGCCAAGTGCCATACTATACATTCCTAGTTTCATAATGATTGGGTCAGGCATCCAAAATTAATGTGGGGGGATACATATATTACTTTTTTTTTCAATAAGGCTAGTAGACTAGTAAGACGAACATACCTTGTGAAGTAGCACGACTGTGTAGCTTAGCAGCAACAGATCGAAACCCGTCGACATTGCTATTAGGTTTGGCTGCAAATGACTTAAACCGGGCGATAAGAACGTCATTCAGATTATCGTCCGACATTCTGATTAGCGGTTAAAATCGTCTTCTTAGTTCTGAAAGAAGAAGAAGAAGAAGAAAAAGTCAAGAGTCAAATGTTCTTACTAATACTACTTTAGCTGTTTCCCGTGTGTAATGATTTAGGAAAACCAGTGTAATTCCCGTTAACAATTCAGCGGTGAGTATATTCATTCGTTATACAAACTTTCGCACCATTAACTTCTTCCCTTATGTTTCTCTTATTCTTTTTCAATTCCTCCTATCGTCATTCTTATCTCCTTTCCTTCCTCCTCCTCCTTTACGTCGAAACAGTTCAGATAAGCAGAGATTGCTTGTACCGCTTCTCACGGTCTCTTCGTTTGCGGATTTTTTTATTTTTCCTTCTAGCCTGAAGATGGAGGCGATACGTTCCTCCGAAACGTCGGTTAACACTACATCTACACGGTGCCACATCCCAGAAGACTGTTTTCTTCATACTTCCTGTTGTTTTAGAAGATTTCGTTAAAGTTGGACCTCATCATTTTGTACCGGACCCTCCAATTTGAGCACCCTATAAGCCTAACCCAGCAGCTGTTTATACCAATACTGAAGTCATGATGTTATTGACGATTTGTGTGGGTGTTGCTCGAGTATATTTAGTCATTGAGTTATTTACCTGTTCATATTTTGTTTTCATTTTAGCAGTGGCATGCGAGTAAGTTATTTGTGAACAAAGTACTGCAAACTCCACTTGCTGTAGAGTGAGTAGGAACCTGTAATGAGTTCTTATGTCGAGCGCCAGACTTCCTCGCTAAAGTTCTGCTTTGAGATATGGCGGCTCCAGGCACAAAGAAGACCCGATTAGAACTGCGTGGTCTTTTTAACTGTCCCTAAAATTAAGTCTGTCGATCATAGTGGTCGAGCGGTCTGAGGCATGAACTGTTTTCGCTCGCTCGAACGCTGGGATCGTGGGTTTGAATCCCACTCAAGGCATGGATATCTGTATTGTGTGCGTGTATTCTGTGTTTGTGTTGTTCTGTATGTAGGTAGAGGCCTTGCTACGGTCTGATCGCCCGTCCAAAGAGTCCTATCGACTGTCTATAGGATCTAGAAACTCAAAAAGCGGCCAAGACCCAACAAAGGGTCGTAGAGCCATATTAATAATAATAATACTAAAATTAATTACCTATCAGAGGATTAAATATAATGTTTTCAGAACTGAAGTACATAACTTTAGCCCGCAAACTAATCATGCCGGTTTGAAAGTAATCAAATACCATGAATATCAGTCACGCTGCCTTCTGGATTGTGATGCCGCGCAGCTTGGTGGATTACCAACGTTTCGAAGGAGCATGCTGCCTCCGAAATGTCGATATACATATATCTGGCTACACGGCATCACAACCCACATGTCAGCGCTGCGAGAACCCCAACTCTCACCATCAAATATCAATCAACATGAGTCGCGAAGGGCCACTCGGTAAAGTTTGGAGCAGGGATTTGCCCTTCAGTGAGTCCAAACCGTCCAAACCTTGTTTGGGCTCCACCCTGTCTAGCGTACAGTGGGCAAAGAAGGTTCTTTCCCAGCGGATATGGAGGTCGGTGTGTGATAACGACTATCACTAACATCGAATAATTAAGCAAATATGTGTGCAAACACATCCACGCTTTCAATATGTCTGCATATGTTGTGCTAGGGTAACGGGACATTTTTGCCTTTACGAATTTAAAAACCTACATTTCGACCAAAGAGAGATGAAATCACAGGAGGTTGGAGAAAACTGCATAATGAGGAGCTTCATAACTTGTACTCTTCTCCAAGTATAATTAGAACGATCAAGTGAAGGAGGATGAGGTGGGCAGGTCATGTAGAACGAATGGGGGAGACGAGGAATGCATATAGGATATTGGTGGGAAAGCCAGAAGGAAAGAGACCACAGGGAAGACCAAGGCGTAGGTGGGTGGACAATATTAGAATGGAGCTTAGAGAGATAGGATGGGATGGTATGGATTGGATAAATCTGGCTCAGGATAGAGACCAGTGGAGGGCTCTTGTGAACACGGTGATGAAACTTCGGGTTCCATAAAATGCTGGGAAATTCTTGAGTAGCGGCAGAATTGGCGGCTCCTCAAGAAGGGATCAGCTCCATGAGTAAGTAAGTAAGTAAGTAAGTATCCCCTAGATATTAATCACGACAAGATTAACGAGCCGATCACAATCTAGGAAATGTACGGTCTTAGATAGCACGAAGAATGTAATCCAGAGTTCGAATCCAGCTGGAAGCATGTCTCTGTGTTCTAATGTCCTGTGCAAACGAAGCTTTACGGTGGACTGACCCCTCATGCAAGGAATCTTAGTAAATATCTAAAAATATACGAGTATTCGTTCATAATTAATTATGACCTGGAACAGGTCAGAGGGCCTAATCCACGAAAGATAAAAAGTGAAAATAGATTTCTGTACAAAGGTTATGACCGTTTGTTTAATAGCATTTCCTCAATTGTACATATATGGCATCTAATGGAATATGACTGAATGATTAGATGGAGAAAGGACGTGGAAGCAAGTGGGTATAGACCATTTTTAATATACTATCACAGAAGTTCGCCAAAGGCACTCAGTAAAACTATGAAATATTCCATGATGTAAATAGAACTGGCCGAATTCAAAATACGAGATCCTTCTTAATGTTTTTCTCGTATCTACCTATCCGTCTTCCAAGTGGACACTTTCCATCAAGTTTCTCAACCAGAAATCTGTATCCTCCCTTCTACGCCATTGGCATATTACTGTATTTGATTAACCTAACAATATTTAGTTCCATGCACAAATCATCAAGCTCCCCGTTGACCAAATATTTGTCTTAATACTTCGTTTCCGAATATACAGGGTTAGCCTAAAAGAAATAGACACTTTCAAAGTTTAACAGAAAGAACAGTTTTAATAGCATGGCCGAGATACTTACATGGTTTGAAAAGTACGCCATGAAGTTTATATGGGTACACTTTTTTTACGGGATACAGCACAAAAAACGTTCATTTTAGGTGATTCCATCACATGCTCTACTACAGCTCTCGGGTTTTCAGTTCCCCATATACGAACGTCGTGTTTGTTCACTGTATCACTAATGTGGAACGTTGATTCGTCACCGAAAACTGCCGGCTAAAGAAATCATTACTTCCGTCATTCCGTTGCTGCACGTCCATACAGAATGAGTGACGGAGGGTTTTGTCCTTTCGAGTGAAGTTCTGCTATGATTGCAACCGGTAAGGGAACATTCGTAAACGTTTACGCAAGATATTCCACACAGTCTTTTGTGGAACTTGAAGTTCTAAACTTGCACGTGTTGTCCACATTTTTTGGGCTGCGCGTGTAAGTTTCACGAACACGAGTCATTTAAACTGTCTATTTCTTTTAGGCTAACCCTGTATCTTACACAGTTCAAGAGAACGACAAATCTGGCGACGTACATTTCACTGTCTACAAAATTTATACTAACCATGAACGGAGCTGGCCGAGTTCTTGGTATATTTCATTCAATGTTTATGGAATGGTTATAAACACGGATAGATCACGTGGTGCGATAAATGGGAAGCCTAGTGCACAATGAGGCGACGGTTGCAATAAAGAATTCACGAAATTCTGATCGTCCCTTTCAAAACTAACCACCAATGACTCTCCAAAGGATACTTTATTTACACTCTATCCCAGCACTCACACATTGCCATACCAATATTCTCTCTGTTGTTCTGTAAGAAACAATGACATTCATCATGAATGAAATGTAGTGCAAGATCAATTCATAAACAGACGTGCACTGTAAGATCTGATCATACTGCAGTGCGGCTGGGATTTTCACAGCGGCTAAGAATCATTATATAGTATTTTGGGTTATGACACAATGCAAGCCACACGGTTTCATGACCCCCCAAAAATCATAAAACGAATAAAAATTAGTTATATGGAACGTGATAGGTATATGGATCATACTAAGGCCTACAACTTTATTTGATACTTTTCTAGATAGGGCGAGTATTTAACGAAATACAAGGACATCTACGTCCTTAGAAGGGTTTCATCTGTACGTCTGCAACAACAGATACTTAACATCGTGTTGAACGTAGTATGGAAAATAGCAAGCAACGCATAAAAATCTATATTAATGATGTCACGTGACTGAATGAGTACAGACGGGGTATGGACTGGTAATCAGATTTATTTAACTTTTTTTTTCTTGGCACTACAGCCGCGGTGGGCCTAGGCCTACCTCCACGAACTTCCCCGTTCACTTCGGCTTTTCTACACCTTACACATTCGGTAGGATTCCTTGGGCGGGTGATCAGCTAGTCGCAAGGCCTCTACCTGTACACAAACACAGAAAAACGCACACACACAAACTAAACATCCATGCCCTGAGTGGGATTCGAACCCACGATCTCGGTTTCCAAGCGAGCGAAGACAGTACATGCCTTAGACCGCTCGGCTACCGTGACCGGCAGTGTATAAGAATAATATATAAGAATTCAGTTCGTACCTCACAGGAAACATTCGAACCCACGATCTCGGTTTCCAAGCGAGCGAAGACAGTACATGCCTTAAGCGGACCTTACACGATCAGTAATAATGTCATTACCTGATCAGAATGACATTAATAATGATCGCGTAAGGTTGAGGGAACTGGAATGATGGTCCGTAATGATGCGAATCCGGATTTTCTGACTTCGAGGCATCATTACTGGCGAATGGTGGGGATACTGTCATTCGTAATGACCGTGTAGAGTGTACGCATCATTACTCAGTTCGCTTTGTGCAGTCAGAGTGGCAATAAGTAGACATGGGCAGCGAAAGGGAGTTCTCCGTCACTGAATCCCCTACAAGTGAGGTCACTGCAGAAGAGGGCGAAGTTCTTCGGAACTCCATAGAGACGTATGAAGCCCTACCAGAACTGTGGAACCCCACTAACCCAGTGTATTTGAATAAAACAAAAAGAAATATAGCCTTGGACAAACTGCTGGATATATACGTTAAAATAAAACCAGAGGCTAGTCGCGCTGATGTGAGACGAAAAATCAACACGCTTCGCTGTAACTACAGGAAGGAATTAAAAGAAAGTTCTGACATCGAAGAGATCGGGAAGCGGTATGGATGAATTGTATCAGCCTACTTCCTGGGTACTTTACGCCCTCCAGTTTCTCGACAAATCTGAGCAACCAGTCAACGCCAGTCTCAGCAACTTATCAAATGTTCCTTCACTCATACGAAAACAGTTTCTGTAATCCTCTGATTCCGTGGCGCCAGTCTCTTTTAGCAGAACAACATGAGAATACTTTTCACTTTTTGTAACTAGTTTTTCATCCAGCGTCGGTGCTTAACATTTCGTTTTGTGCCTAATGCTAAAATTATAGCAATACACGCTTTTCTACGAGGATCCATTATAATCCTCGAGAAAACTGACACAAAATAAATGTGCTTCTCTCTTGATGAGTCGAGCAGTACTGAAGCAAACAATGTCATTTCTAATGATCGTGTAAGGTTGAAAAGTAACGAAGGAGTAATGAAGGAAGTAATGACATTATTACTGATCGTGTAGGGTCCGCTTCAGACCGCTCGGCTACCGTGACCGGCAAAGAACATTTACAGAACGTAACTACAGCACACATGAAGTCTTCTCTGTCTTCACTAGCCGTTGCTTGCTCAAGAACAGATATTTACTACTGCTTGACAGTTATGGCCTTGCTTTTGTGGGGCGCCCTCTCTGACGAGAGGACGAGTCTCTCTTTTATATATTTTTATAACAATTTTATATTTGCATTCTTTTTATTCTTTACAGGAATATTTTGGTTATAAATCTTTTTAAGATGCGAGCAGATGTCTTGCTTTACAATTTAAAGAAGACAAGACTGTCAGTCTGTGTTCTGGTTTTTAGTTGCTTATTTTAAATATACACAATCTTTATATTATGTATACTAGTCTTTATTTCAATTTATTATATAATTAATGTATGTTATACAAAACTCGTTAATGACATTGTGTTTTAACTATTGAATTTTTAATTAATAGACATGCGGACCGCACAGAAAACATATCTTCCGTTATTACGTGTTCTCTCGTTGCCGGAGAAACGTTTCCACAGAGCTGTTCCCTATCAACAGCTGTTCTACTGTAGCCTGTTTAAACAGCTGTTATTTGACAATGGTTCTACATGTCAGAATAGCTTTCCATTCTTGCATTTTCAAGAAGGCGGTCCTGGCCTAATCAAGGTACTATCGCGGTATTTGCCTAAATGAGTAGAGGAAACCCACTAAGAACTCCAATCGCATTAGCCTGTCCCGATATTTGCCTTGAGGGGGATTGAAGTTTTACGTGGTTTTCAGTCCCTCCAGGCAATTTCCGGGATAATACCACGATTAGACCTCGACAGCTTCCTTCAAAATCCTTTCCAATTCATCTGTCACACAGGCATAACGATTTGGAAGACAGGTATAGTAAGAACAGAAGCCATAAAATGCATCACATTAAGAATTAAAATGTTGAAGTGTAAAATTATAATAATTTACAGAGAACAGTGATGGATATCAGATACGCAGAATGAAACAGGCCTTAAATGGCACAATATATGACACGTCAATCAAAGATAATAAACTGTCAACAGTATGATAATGTTACATTCTGAAAAGAGTATGTTACATGTCACGTCACCAACTGGTCATTCAAAATGTTCTAAATATGGCGTCTAAATAATGTTTGGCCAAAGTAAACAACTGATTGATAATCCTTAATATACATACCAATGCCTTAATGGCTGGTTCATCGATGTTTGTCAGATCCTATCGCTCTCTCTATGATTGTTTACAAATATTACATCACTACTGTAGCTCTTCTGCCAAATAACCGTTTTATATAGCTCCCATCTAGTAAGAAGCTTCCTCACTAGATGGCAGAAGTTCAACGGAACTAGCGCCAAACATTTGCTGCCAAAAAAATAATTACATAAACTGTGTTCTATATACGGGTGACGACTTTCGAACTCCTGCCCCATTTATAAACAATGCAATTTTCTGAAAGAACTGTGCCAGTATAATTTTGATGCAGACATAACCCGAAAAAGTACAAAGCCCAGAACTTCGAAACATTATAATCCTTCTGCCTACGGTTCCACAACAAAAACATATGAAATTCTTTGGAATGGCAAAGTTGTCTCTGCGCTTAACTAATTAACCACTAAGCCATGAAGGCGTTTGAAGGAGTGGATGTATAGATCCACAATTTCTTGACCTCGGCTCTAACTGGAGCTGAGTGGTCAGCTTCACGCCCCGGCCGCTATAACCCCGGGGAAAGAGCCCCGGTACCCATTGGATAGGAGGTTGGGTGGGCCCCAAAGCCGATCTGGACGACGTGGAGAAGAGAAAATTCTTGACCCTACCAGGACTCGAACTCCGACCCATCGGGCCGTCCAGCCCGTAGCCAGTCGCTACACCGGCTCTTATTGAAAAAAGACACGACTCTTTCATTGCTGTGCATCAAATTAATTGGACATTAAAATACTTGCGAGTCACCTTGCTTCTAAACGTGTGGAAAGCACAGGAAGCAGCACTGCTGAACCAGGAAACTATTTAGAAGTAAAGAAGTATAAGTCTTCAAACAAAGTTATTATTAACGAATTCCGGGAACTTTTTGAACAAACCTCGTAAATCCGTTCATCAACTGAACTACCAAAGTTGCAACACTTATCAAATTAACTTAAAAGAAGTGAACAGTTATTATTAAACTTTAAATATTCATCCACATACATCCATTTAACATGCAGTCACGTGTTCAAGTGATAACAGACGGGGTTTGGATTGATAATTGGATTTATTGCTCATTTTCACAACACGTTACTACATTTTACAGATTACTATCAGACAGAGACCAGTGCCCTCAGTGGCGTTACTTGGTTGCGGATTCTAACAATGCAGCGTCTCTGTGTGTAGGTCGGTTAAATTGCTGCTGGTCTTCGCCAGCACAGTTATTCATGGTTTCAGTCTCGAGTCTGAGTCTTATATTACGCCAGACGGTCAGCTGGATAGTCTGTTTTGGAATAAAGCACCTATCTGGGGCTTCCAACCAAATTCTTATTACTGTCAGTCAGTTGCGGGTTTGTTAAGGTGGGGCGCTCTCTCTGACGAGAGGATAGGTGTCGTTTACAATTGCTGCTAGCCCTCGCCAGCGCAGTCATTTTCGGGTCCGAATCCCGTGGGACTCGTCGCCATATTTTACTGTCTCAGATTCGAGATTCCCTATTCGTCACCTCCTAGGACTTGCAGGGCTACGGTGGAGGTATTCGCACCTGCCTCTACACGGGATTCAGTCAAAGTCAAGCGGTTTACAGCCAATTAGTCTTGGCGTCAGGCCCCTTGATACTCACGACCAGAGATTTTTTTCAACTGAACTCTTGCGGTAATAGTCCTTATGTAACATCCTCTCTGACGAGAAGATAGGTTTGCTCATATGTGCTTGGCCTTTCGTCAAGTGTACATTTCGCACATATAGCATGCTACTGAAAATTCTTCCTTATGTACTACGCACAAGTCCTGTCAGTACAGGCTTTACAGAGCAGATCATGCCTAACTTACTTATCTTATGTTACAACGGCAGCTTAGTCACTTGAACGGTCGTAAGCTTGACCACCGCCAAATTTAAGTATCTTATATTTTCTATGTCTGGCGTCATCTTGTCCTATACCGCGAACACGTTCATTCTCATGATTTTGCATGGGTTCTTGTTGCCCGCATAATTTTGTTATAGTATAGTCGCATACATACGGAAGGTTGAAAGTTGCGTGCATATCGCTTACCGGGGTGCACCTTGAAAATTTTCCAACGGTGCGCAGTATTTTGTTTTGCATGCGCTGCAATTTTAAGAGGTACGTGTCTGCAGCTAAGTCCCAGGCGGGACAAGCGTGAATCATTACTGATGTGATCAGTGCCTTATGGAGAGTTAGTTTAATGTTTGCGCTTAAACGCTCACTTTTGAATTGGGAGTAGATTCTAATAAATGTTCTGAAGGCCTTGGCTTCAATCGTTTCAACGTGCAGTCTCCATGTAATCCTCTTATAGAAGATTACACAGAGATATTTTACATGATTGACGAAGGGGATATTCCGTCCATTCAATGTAAGATGGCTTTACCAAACACTCTTGGTAAAAGCCAGAAAAAGCAAACTATGAATTTTGAATTCAGCATAAATCCAAACTCATTTCCGACGCGTCGTAATGCTAAATGCTCTTGGCGATTTTAAACCAGCAAGGAATTGTCAGAAAAATGTAACTCCCTTGTCTTTTTACTCGTTTCGTACGGTGTGTCCTGCATTGATACACGATGTCTCTGTGTGCAGAATATTCTTATATTCTACTCAGCACGTCTCAATCCGGCGAGGTATTCATGTTGCCGAAACACAATGTCTTCTCTTTCAATTATGTCTGTGTTCGCTTTACTTTCACAATCAAAGCAGAGCTTATTTTTATTTTAAAAAATTTATGTGTCGACCTTTCAAAATTCGTATGGTAGAGGTCGTTATTTGAGCTGGGATAGCATAGTCGGTATAACAACTGGCTACGGGCTGGACGACCGAGGGGTCGGAGTTCGAGTTCCGGTAGGGTCAAGAATTTTATCTTCTCCACGTCGTCCAGACTGGCTCTGGGGCTCACCCAACCGCCTATCTAACGGGTACCGGGGACTCTTTCACCGGCGGTAAAGCGGCTGGGGCGTGAAGCTGACCACTCACCTTCAGCTAGTGTCGAGGTCAAGAAAATGTGGATTTATATATCCACTCCTCCATACACCTTCATGGCGTAGTGCTTAATTTGTTGAGCAGAGGTACAACTTTTTAGGTCGTTATTTACCGCCGTGAGGATAACAGCGTTGGCGTTTGTTTCTGAGATAGAAGTCGAAGGCTCCGAGCATCTTCAGCGTGTATTTTGAAAATCGGATCCTCCCTAATCCCTACAGCTTAATAGTTTCATTCAACATCGAACCCATGATTTTTCCGGGATTTTTAACTTTAACGTAATTAAATATGTTCAAAATAATTCCTTGTTCTTTGCTTTTATGTATTTGTTCATTTTTACATCTTAACAAAGCAGCGTCAGAAATGAAAGCTGGAGAGACAAAAGAAATCAATTTCCGCAAGAGGCTAAACCAGCGCAAATACTGAGCAACAGGTTGATTACCTGAAAAAACTTGAAGGGAAGAGACCATTCGGGACACGTGGATGAAGATGGGACAATAATTCTAACAATCACGTTTTATGTAAATGAGATGTGAAATGATTCGGCTCAGAACAGTGTTCGGTGAACATTGTACTGACACTTCGGGAGGAAAATATCTTGACCAACTAAGCGCCTATCGGCTTCTCAAGAAGCAACCATCGATCATGTTGGGTCAGGTGGTAACGCTTGTTTTCTATTCGCGTGGTACCAAATTCGAATCTCGGCCGGAATACTAACTATACTGAGCGAGATATTTTCGTGGTTCTAAGAAGTTATGAACAGTAGGAAATGTTTAAAAGAATTATCATCTGGTAAATAACGTCGTCTAGCCCGGTAGAGTCCACTGACATATCGGAGGAACGTACTTTTAAGTCGAAGAGTAAGCCAAGCAAGAAACCAACATGAAGGTGCCGAAAAGCAGAGAATTACAGCCCATAAGATATCACTCTTCACAGTGGCCTTTATCAAGGCTCCCACATTTTCTCTAGCAAGTCGGCTCACAGACAGCGGTGAGGTTGTCAACCTTAAGCGCCGGCCGCCATTTACTCCCCAGGAAGATTACTGGTACTCATTTTTGTTAGAGGCTGAGTAGACCCCAGGGCCATAGTGCGGCTCGAAGGATTAGGTAAATTGAAAAATCCACCTCATCGGGACTCGATTACGCGGCCTTCAAGCATTAAAGTTTATTACCACCATGCATCATTTCATGGACCTAAAGTAAGTTACGCTAGTTTTATTCCCGCCTCGCATTGCAATGCATTACATTACATTACATTCCCTGGATCCAACGTCCATGAAAATGACTGTACGATGTGGAATATGTCATACAAATACAAAAATATATGTACAGTACAACTGAAGTTTTCACGCAAGAAAACACAGTGGTTCCACTTGAAGCTCTTCAAAAATACATCCATATGTATGAATATACAACAATACACAACATCAACTTATACTATTTACACTATTTTTAAGTGATGAGTCATAGTTAGACAATAAGTATTCATCAACAGAGTAGAATGAGTGTGTTTTCACGTGTCGTTTTAGTGCTATTTTCAATCGTGCCTTTTCATTCATAAGACTTGAGATCATAAGGCAGATTATTGAAAATTTTGTTCCCAGCATAATATATGTTTTTTGGAATGTATGAGAGGTTAGCAGTTGGTTTATGGAGATAGTGCGTGTGTCTTGCGTTACCAAAGTGTAAATCTGAAAATGTTCTTCGTTATTTGTAATGTGAAAATATATATATTCACATGGAACAGTTAAAGTCTCTAGTCTCCTAAACAGATCTCTACTAGAATTACGGGATTTGGAACCCATCAGGAGTCTGACAGTTTTTTTTTTTTGCCATGTAAATAGGCTTTTGCTGTCAGATGAATTACCCCAGAAAATTATTCCATACTTCATTGAACAGTGAAAGCAAGCAAAATAAATTGATTTTAGAGTGTCAATGTTGCTGATATGCAACATAGACTTAATTGCATAACATGTTCCACTTAGCTTTGGAGCCAACTGATCTATTTGGTTTTTCCAGCTTAAATGATTATCAAAAACAAATACATGTCATTTAAATGAGGTTTAACTGTAATGTGTGGAGGGTAGAACAGAGCCTTCTTTCCCCAACATGTTCATGAAAACAACCACTTGTTACCCCTGTAATGCGTATAATATGTACATTGTACTTTAATCGTAATTAACCGTGATCATAACAAGATGAACCATAATGAAGTTAAAAGTTTCGGAAATATAGTAACTCAAAGACATAATTAAACAATTAGTAAACTTCATGTAAGGTCAAAAGACATGCGGCGTATACGTACTGTCAGGGCTACAGTGGAATGTATCTCGTTTCCTTGGGAACACAGGGAAAAGTTCACCCTTTGCTACATAATTTTCTTCCCTTCCTTTTGTATACGTAAACACACCTCACACTCAACCCAAACCCACACACATCCCGACACTTATCAGCTGTTCCCGGTATCTGGACGAATGCGACATCTACGCGGTATTATGAACAACTAGAAATATCCACTAGTTGCGTTTCTTGTTCCCAGGGAGCAGGACATGTCCATTATTTGTGGCCGCTCCGACCGTCTTTCCTGTGACAGCCGCAGGAGAGCGCATAGATCGCACGACTGAAGCTACAGAGCGGAAGCGCTATTTCGGTGTGCCAGCGAGACCTGCGGTAGCAATTATAGTTCTCGCAAGGACTCTAATTCAGAGACAACACAGCTAGCCTCATATTTACTCCGGAAGTGATCTGTATTATTAGTGTCAATAAAATTTGTATTACGTTAAACACTGTGATATGATAATGCCACAACAGTACGTTTGATTGCTGCAGTTCGCAAGTCACGATTTCTGTAGTCGGAATTCACGTCGTGCAAACACAGTTCACTTTGATAAAGCTGAATCAACCGCATGGTATTGTTTTCCGGTAACTTAAGCGACAGTTTTCCCGACATTTCGGCAACGTTCCGATACTTTATTCACAACAGAACTGACACTCAGGCCTGTAAATACGCCGGCTTCAGGCGATAAAATAAAACGCGGTTTGATTATATTGGCACGCCTGGCTGAAAGCGTGGCGAATGGCAGGCTTGTGTTCGCGCCTACGCATTTCCCGCTCTTTCGTTTACACGAGCCATGACCACGGCGACCGCGGCTGAAATACTTTCCCGCCAGTTATTAGACGTGGCACCCCGCTAAGGTAAACACAGCGATGACGTGAGCTGCTAATAGAACATGAGTTTCCTCAGTGTGCGACTGATAATCTGGAAACCAGTTGCCTGCTTGAAATCGGCGACATTTCTCGGAAATTGCGGTTGCCAGTTTCCTTGGTGTGCCCTCGCCCAAATACTTATATAGGACATGGAACAGTCAATTCCGCATACTTCTTTTTGGTAGTTTTTCGAACAGGACGGACTAAGACTTATAAAGGTATTTTTATGGAGGGAAATGGCTCGGAAATGTAATAAAGCGTGTAATGGCAGAATTGTATGCAGGCCTTGAAAGAAACATGCAGCTCGTTTCCGTTTGTTACCTATATGTATTTCCTTGAAGGGTGCTAACATATGGGGCACCTAAACTCCTAATCTCTACCTTCAAGTGAATTTTCTGTTTTGGCATGTGTCAAGGGTCGACAAATTTCCGTAGCTGAGCCCCCCCCCGTCCAGCGGTCCCCAAGGCGCCCACGGCCATGGAAGAAGTATGGCGGAAATGGCTCGTACAAGTAAGCTGTATCTCTTTAAAATTACTCATTTATTTTCTTTAGATATTTTATCCACGTTCTGCATTTTCCCTAGAGTGTTAGGGTATAAATCCACGTAATTTGTCAGTAATTTACTAAATCCCATTATGTATAATGAAAATTTGTTGCAGCGATTTTAATTTTATTCGTCTTATCACTTAGCAGTAACTAACCCCAGTGGGCTGATACGCATAACTGAGATCACTGAGATTACTAGCAGTTGATAACTTACCAGACTTCGCGTGTATTAAATGAATTTTACCGCGTGTAGTAAGTGAATTTTACTGAGGATGAACTAACCTCAAACAAGCCTGTATCATACTTGTATTGGGGTGAGTATTCACTCAAATATTACAATCTGTCAAAGCCGTCCTTGCAACTCTGACGATAAACTGCTGATTGCGACATACAGAATTGAATGATACTGTAATTAAGATAGCAACTGTTTCCATACTACAGTCGTGAAAATAAACATGTACTATTTTAAGCAATTGTAAGGGGCCCCATACACGTACGAGTCTGGCTCGCAAGTCCAACTCAACTTGGGGTTCCTGTGAGCCAAACTCGTCTGTGTGTGGGTCGCCACGCTGATACGTGTGTGGTGAAATTAATCCGAGCCCGGCTCCCCGAGCCAGACTCGTACTTGTATAGGCCGCATAAGTGCTGTGGAGCCATTTCTAAAGATGAACCCACAAATATACACGTTTGATTTGACTTTAGGGCATGAATGCGACTGAGTCCAGTTTATCTTCGGACCGACTGATGTTCAGCCAACGGTCAGCCCGAAGATAAACCGGACTCAGTCGCCTTCCTGCCTTATGTCAGGACTGTATTCGACCATATTAGCAGAGTGCTGTCCCGGCACATCATCAAATCAGTGGGCCTGCCTCCAGAGAAATTATCTCGTTTTCTCTGGCCAGTCAAAGATAACCTGGGACTAAGGACACTGGGTGTATACAGTATCCCATGTGAGTGTGGCAAGGTCTATATTGGGCAGACCAGTCGTTCTGTGGACTCGAGATTGAAGGAGAATCAGCAGCACATCCGTCTCGAACATCCAGACGAGTCAGCTGTTGCTGAACACAGTATCGGTTTGGGACACCACATTCAGCTTCAGAATACCTCCATCCTCGCTACCAAGACCCGTTATATGGATCGCATCATTAGGGAGGCCATTGAGATTGAACTCCATCCCGACAGTATGAACAGAGAGGTGGGGTTTTGTCTCAGCAAGTCATGGAAGCCTCTCATCCGTTCCCTAAAGTAACCTCCAAAATACGGCAGGCCCTATAGGCCACTCAGGTCCATCGCAGCCCCCGAGCTATAGGGTTAATGACCTCCGTAGCCACATTCCTTCTCTCCTTCTCTTATACTCCTGTGTTTACTCGACTGTATTCAGTCTGTTGCACCTGCTCTGCTGGTTTGCCGGTGGATTTCTTCTTGTCTTCAACCCTGAAGACGGAGGTGATACGTTCCTCCGAAACGTCGGTTAACACAATTTCTACACGGCGCCACATCCAGAAGATGGCTTTCTTCAATTACTAAATTCTTTATTATTCTGTCTGCCTCATATAATATGTTTAACTGAACACCGTTTAAAATAATATGAAATAAATAAGACCGCCACTGAGAACACTAGTCTTTGTGTGATAGTGATTTGTAAAGTCTTGTCATGAGTTGTGTTTAAGAGTCCAATAAATCCAGTAATCAGTGCAAAACTCTGTCTCTCGTCACTTGAACACATTACAATATATTAAACAATTTATATATACCGTGTGTGCCATGTAACATTACAAAGCTTTGCACCATTTTGTGATTAAAAATGCGACACTTTAAATATAGGTGCTCTGACACTTCTAAACAGAGAAACAAGTGCAGCAAGCTAACCAACTTATAGACTTACTGCCTCTTTGATTGACTGACCTGACAGACTGACTGACTATTTGATTGATTGGCCTGACAGACCATCCACCCACCTACCCACCCACCCAACTAATGAATTAACTAACCAACCAACTAAGAAACTACCTCAGTGGAGCTGAGTCCTTCTTGAGAAACTTGGATTTGCTCACCTACTCAAGAAATTTCCCACCTAAAGGTTCATTACCATGTTCACAAGAGCCCATCACTGTACCCTGTCCTGAGCCAGATGAATTCAGGCCACATTCTATATTTCTGTTATATACATTTTTATGTTACTCCTACCATCTATGCTTCTGTATTCCACATGGTCTCTTACCTTTTAGAGTTTCCAACAAAGCTCTTGTATGCATTTCTCATCTCTCTCATGACTGATGTATGCACTGCACATTTCTTTTTATGTGATCACCTTAATAATATTAGATGTTACGAGAGTGCACACTGTAACACTATGACGGGCTGGACATATGGCTAGCATCAGAGAGGGAATGAAAGCGTCCACATTTTGCTGGTAAATCTGTTGGGAGTTTCCCATTTGGAAGATTGGGAAGGAAATGGGAGGATAACGTTATGAGGAATCTTAGGATATATGGATGGGAGATGAGTGGAAGTGATTCACGGTTGTGTCCAATTCATTCATAGTAAAGAAATATTAAACTTCTTCTTTTGTTACCTTTTCAGAAGATACTATTGTAGTTACTGGTTTTGGACCATTTGGAGATCACAAGATAAATGCAAGTTGGGAGACAGTAAAACTCTTGCCATCAATGAATGTTGAAGAGGAGTTTGGCGTGAAGTTGATTATTCACGAAATTCCTGTAACATATGAATATGTTGCAGAGAAAGTTCCATTTCTTTGGAAAGCCTATAACCCAATGGTATGCAAATGTTTTCTACTGGAATGTATAGTACAGTCCCTAATTAATGCTGTACTAAGTCTGGGTTACTTACAGCATCATTAAGTAAACCATAAATAAATAACTCCCATGGACTGACCAAGGAAAATTTAAGCATATATTGTACCTCACATGTTATATACAACATTACAATACAAATTTGAATGGGACTTAATTTCTTTTGGTTTTCCTGCAAATTTCTGATGTATTCCATGTCTTTTTAAGAAAGTTGCCAATTGAGCAATTAAATTTAGTCCAGTCTTCGATTTCTAACCTTCAGCTGCATGCATGTGCAGTGCCCATTCCAAAAATTATGTCTGGGTGTTAATTGTTTTTATATGAGACCTTGAAATAATAAATTTAATCAAAATGTGGTCCCAACATCTGTGTTTTTTCCAACAGAGAACAACATTTTGGAGAATTAGTTAACATCCTTTTGCTGATCAGTGTAGAACAGTCTTGAAACATTTAATGGAGTGAGCTGTTAAGTAAGTTAATTACAATGGAACATTTAATTATCGATTATTACTGTGCTGCATACTTTCTTATCCCTCAAATCTAATAAAGTGAAAATTTCGTGAATATAGTATGTTCCATGTCTTCATAATCTGATTTCTGTCAGAAGCCGTAGGTTTCCTCTTTTGACCATAATTTTCACCGTCATTCAGACATGAAGAGCAAAATGGAGAGCTTGCCATATAAATGCTCCTATTGAAAGTGGATTGCTGTTGGGTTTCAAATACTGTTTTCACTCAAACAACAACCATTCAGCATTAATGCTGCCACTGAATAGAGTGGTCTGGAGGTCAGCACTCTTAAGACTTGTATGCAGGAGATGCTTGGTTTGAATTTCAGCCTCAGCATCAGCCATCCTGACTGACGTTCGTATTTGTCCACGTTTCCTCTAGGCAAATAGGATATTAACTCAGTTAGGCCACAACTGCTTCCTTTTCAAGTTCTTCCCAATTCATCATTTATTTCTCATCCTATTATCTGATGCAGTATAGTCTGAACACTGAAAGCAGTGTTAAATAACCTGCTGACACTGTACTGCTGCCCCAAAGGGGAACCTTTGCTGATAATCTCATGCATTAACATAACAAGTATAACTTAATTCTCTTTTGGATTTTATATGAGCATTTTGATTTTACCTAAGCTAGTTGTGCATGTGGGTGTGTCCACCCTTGCAACTGGCTTGACTCTGGAGCTGCAAGCGCACAAGTCAGGATACTGTCGAAAGGATGTACAAGGGAAATTACCTCCAAGTCATGAAGTTAGTAGTGGGAAAGCTGAAGTAATTCAGCCCATGTTTGATGTTGAGGATGTATGCAAAGCAGTAGACAAAGCCAAAATACGAGTTCCTGTCTGCTGTTCCTCAGATGCTGGAAGGTATGTCATGTCCTTAACTCATTGTGTAGTAATAAGGAACCAGACTTGTGGTCTCATGAGAGTGCCTGGACCAGCTAATTTTGCCCTTTATGGCATGTAAATAAGATTTCAAAGTCACGAAATGTGTCACATAACAAAGGTTTTAAGCCAGTTCACTTTAGAATGAGATTTTCTGCTTGCCATTATGCATGTGTACTTGCAAGTTTTAAAGAAGTAACCAGTGGATTACAAGTGCAGTATATGCATTTAGAATTCAAGGGTTAAGTTTCAACTGTTTCCACCAAAATAAACAGTATATGTTAGTGTAGCCGTCATTAATTCAGTCTGCTTAATTCAGAACTGTGACAGAAAAAATATTTGATTAATGGATGGAAGTATATAATAGACATGTAGTGTAATACATTCATCAAAGGAATATGAAATAAAAGTAGCTTGATTGAACTTCTGTTTGTTAATTATTGTATGCGAGGAAGACAGTGAAAAATTGTTTTATTTATGTTTCATAATTATGTAGTTGTATTGTTTTGTATCAATACAATATAAGGTAAAATTTTAATATGTTTTAAATTAAAAAATATAAATGTTTTTATATTTAACCCACCTCCCACCAAATATACCCAGGTCATGAAACCTGAAGGGGTAACACCTCTAATTGAAAGGAGGATGAAAATAAGATGTTTATACCTAAGTGTCAGGTATTCAGTACTCACAGTTGCAATTATCAGAGCACCAAAATAAGCATTCATTGTTAAACCAACGGTGTCCCACATCACTCTTTTGTATCAGCATGCTTAAGGAAACAGCACACAAAAGGAACATATAATTCGTAAGTAGCGTTGTTGTATACTGTATGGTTTATGCATGCAAGAAAAATCATTTGTAGCATGTGAAAGTTTGAAGTTGATTTGGGTAAATATAATAATTATATTGCATTCAGTTGTTTTGTTTCTCCCTCTCTCCAAGAAAGAGTATCAGTGATTATCTAAAATTCCATTACTGCTGGACATCATTTTCCTGTTATAAAGGAGGGGGGGGACATGCAAGGACCTCATTCCTGTTATAATGTGAAAAAGCTGTGTGAAGAGTGAAGGAATTCGTTGAATAAATACAGTAATTCACCAAGTGGGTTGGTGTAGCGGTAATGCTCTAGACTTTTATTCAGGAGGTACCAGGTTTGAATCTTGGCTGGGACACTGTATATCCTGTCTGAGGATTCTTGTCCTTAGTCCCTATAGGGAAATGCTATGTCATGAAATAAGACCTGACGTATTCTTGTGATGTCATTATATTACTCAACGACGTAACTACAATTCAACATAACCATAACACAAATGTTGAGCAAGTCATTTCACATTTGGTCCTTTCGTGTTAACAACTCTCACTAGAATGTCAAAGAATATTCGTATGCAGTGATTCATACACAAGACGTTCCATGGCAACAAACCTACATACAACAAGACATTCCCAGGCAACAAACCTTCATTCAACAATATGTTCCCAGGCAACGAACCTTCAATGAAGGTTATCCGGTTCCTGGGATAACGTTACTACTCGACAAATAGCACACAACTACTAGTAGAGCAAATGCTATGCAGTCATAGATCATAAGTCAAGGAATTAAAAGGGAAAGATGTCTCAATTCCTCACATGCTAGGATAGTACTTGGATTAGGCTATGATGACTTTCTCCCAAAATAACTCAGTGCCAAAAAATGCAGTAATTCCTTTCACCTGCACGAGCAATAAAATGTTCAACAGTATTTTGAAAACTCTTTGAAATTTCTGCTAGGATATAGCCGGATAATTTTGTGGTGAATGTATCTGAATGTTTTGTAAACTGAATGTATTGTGTGATTTATTTCAGATATCTTTGTGAATTCACATACTTCATGTCTCTGAACATAGATAACCTGCGCACTATCTTCATCCATGTGCCAGTGCTAAACAAACCATACAGTGCAGCAGATTTGGCGGAGGGAATTAAGACTGTACTACGTGTTTTAATTCAAGAACTCCGTGCTCAGAACCAAGAAGGGCTTCTGAATAATGAAGTTTGCCCCCAAAAAGTTGCATGAATTTCACTTTTGTATATTCTCTAGTGTAAGCATATTCAAAATATTAATGAGGAAAGTTGCAATCAATTCTTCACAAATCAACTAAAATCAGGTATATGTAGGGAGGTGGAAGTCTAGAGTAGGTAGTGTGGTACTTATGCAAGTATATTTCTATTAAATGTGAAAGTAATACTATGGATGCAAATGTCCAATGTGTTATGTACATATATACAAACAAATATCATCAAATTAAAGACAGACTCTTTGATAATTACTACTTATCATTTTTTTATTCATCTCCACTGAGCCCTGTTATGATTTGCTGTATTGTCATAAATATAACCATGAAGTTACTGCTATTTTTTATGCCAGAAGTTTACCTTGGCTGAGTAGTGGTTACACATGATTTTTTTTTTGTCACTGGTCCTATGTACCATCATGCAGCTGGGTTCTACGTGATGGTCTGACTGCCATCTTTGGTGTTGAAGCTAAGGATGCTCCTGCAGTCATGCACTGGGTGAGAAGACCTGATCTTCTGCTGACCATTCTGCTGCTGATGTTGACATCCCATTTATTCCCCCGTTACATGTCTCTCAGTGAGTAGTTCTTTCCCTTCTTTGGGTACCTTCTGTGTCTGACCACCTCTGCATGGCAGGCAGTGAGGATTTTGTCTGCAATGGACCAAGATGTAGCTGAGCTTCTGATTATTATAGCATTGGGTAAGGCAAATCTGAGCTTGATGGTCTTCCACTTTTATCACATATGACATGGAGCATCACTCATTTTCATCTCTAATGCAACAAACTGTTCACAGTCTCTCTTTGATTTTAACGACATTTTAAAATAAAAGAGAGAGAACAATTTTTTGTTGCATTAGAGGCAGAAATGTGTGAACAAGTGATACGTTGATGCAATAGGATGCTGAAATATAATATTATGACAGAGTGATAAGTTTTAAGGTTTCAAGTGGCAGGGTTACAAGGAAGAGAGGCAAGGTCACATTCTGGTTTGTCTCTTCAGGGCAGGACATTTTTCCATGATCTGGTTGACACTTCTTACATTAGACATTAAACACAGTCTCTTCTCCAGCCAGATGTCTTCTGCTCAAGTGTTAGCCAAGTTTCATTATTGTATTAATACACATATTACTACATGTAGGAGGAGGTTAAGTGTGACTGGACGATTTTATGGTTGGGGAGAAATTCTGTTACTATTCTCATCTCAATTCGAGTTCTTTTGAAAGTAAACTGACCACTTGCTGTACTGTTACGCTCTTAGCCTCATAGCAGTGAGGTTAGTGTTAGCAGTCAGAACTACTGGAGGTGGCCTACCTGACATGGCTGCTGCCCCCTTCTGTAGAAGTTGAATTGCTGGGTTGTACTTCCATGCTGCTTATCTCTATGTTGGAATGAGCAGCACAGAGAATTCCCTCATAGCCATGTTTATCTTTCATATGCCGATGTGCTGTGATTTAGGTATGAACCACTCTTCTTAAGTCCAACTCACTTTCTGCTAGTCTTTCTCCCCAGAAGAGTCATTTCACTTCTTGATCTCCTCTCAGTAGTGAGGTCATCAGACATAAAGTGGCCCTTTTCAATGCCCCAGTATGTTTTCCCATTGATAGAACCACAACAAACCATTCAATGACACTGCATAGTGTTTCTCTGACGCTTTAAATAATTGTTAAGCAATAAAACTATGATGTGCATAGATTACGTCTTCATGATAAAAGAGTTTGGTTGCCTCTCAACCTGACCAGGGACAGAGTAATGGAGAAAACTGGATGAAGGAACTTGAATATTTTTCTTAAAATATATTTTTATTATGTACACATTACTCCAATATGCAACAAACATAATATCCTGTACATTTTAATCATGGATTAAAACATCACACACCTAAACCTGACAGTCTTCTGCATAAGTCAGCAAATTTCTGTAACCAGGTGTTACTTTCACTTCATGAAGAACCATTTGTTGGTCTTAATGTTCCTTTTGTACTGACAGTTCAAAATATCTTTTGACAGCAAACTTACATCTCATTGCTGAATGTCAGTTTAAGAAGTGAGAATCATAACTTTGGTGTCACAACAATTCATTGATATATTCTTGTGACATACTACTCAAATGGAATTATAGCATTAAGAAAAATATACTGTATCCCCAATTACTGTGCTTGCAGTAGTGTATGTATCTATGCATACCAAGGAAAAAATGTATATTTTAGTGAAGATTTTTGATTCATATATTTTAGTAAAACTAAAGGAGAGTTCAGTTGGTAACTGATTTTACAATGGGATTCTGAATTTTAGAAAACCATTGAACTGTAACAGAATATGGAAACTTTTGTTTCTAATTCATTAAAAAAAGAAAAAAGAAATATTATGGTCTTCTGGGATGTGGTGCTGTGTATTTTGGCAGATGTGTGCCAGCATTTTGAAAGAGTATGTCACCTTCACCTTCAAGGTATAAAATTAATTAATGTGGCACCATTTATTTTGATAGACAAATACCTGCATTTTGGGAGAACCTGCTGCCTCCATCTTTAGGCTGGAGGCAGTGCCTCGAGTTCCTCTGAAATGTCAGAACTCACCTGTCATCAATATGATGCTGCCACATCCCAGCAGAATGTTCTTGATACTCACTACTGTGATAGCTTCAGGCCTCACATGTGTGGAAGTAGTTTCACAAGCATGTTACTTTAATTTTTTTAATCACTTCAAATAGATAATTGTGTTATTATAGTACAGTTAACTTTTAACACATATTATTCAAACTTTAATTTTGGTGTTTGGTAATCTGTCTGGCCTTTAAGACATGCACAGTCTTAATCCATTCCCTTGCTGAAATAACATATTTGAATCCTAACTGGGGCATGTTTCATACATGTTCTAGTGCTATTTTGTAATTGTTAGAGGCGTTGCAACAGTCTGACCCTCACCCCAAGAAACCTGTCATATGTGTTGAAAATATTTATTTTCAGAGAACTCATTCTGAACTAGAACAGGTCAGAAGACCTGATACTTAATAGAAGACTGCATTTTTTT
>NW_019734352.1:1147398-1185675 GCF_002891405.2 Cryptotermes secundus
AAAACATATTTTCATATTTGCTTTTTCAAATGTAAGTTACAGTACACACACTTAGAGATGTGCTTTAAATGATGTAATGCGTTAAAACTCATATCTGTCGTAGAATGGGAGACAGATTGAAAATATCTGTAAGGTGCAAAATGATTTATATTTTGAAAATAATTTAAATTTGTGTCATTAGAACATTTACATAACAAGCATTTTTCCTACTTTGTGCTGTTTGCAATATCTTCCTAATCTTTTACCTTGATATATAAACTTTTGTTAGACAACGGAATATACATCAGTACCACAAAATAATTGAATGAAATCCCTTTCTCTTGCATATATTAAATTATTTTCACAACAGCTAACTTTAAGTTTTCTGTTATTCATATGCCCTCTTATTATTAAAGTTGTGTATCTAGTTTAATAATTTTTGTCCTGATTTTATTAACAGTGTTTATTTATGCACACATATAACGTTTATCCCATAACTTCAACATATCCTTATATTTTCTTTTGTTAGGAGAACGTGTGAATAGATATTACTAACACTGCAATGGAAAATGCACATATGAGAATGGGCATTAATACTATGAAGTATAAGAGTTTGCATAAAATTGCAAACCAACTTATTTATTTCTTTATCTAATGTGTCTGTCATACGTTTATACCTACCTGGAAAAGACTTTAAATATTTGTTTTAACAAGATTCTTGAATGATCTAACAGATAAATCTGGAAGTTATGTAAATTAATATGTATGTAATAAATATCATATTGCTATAAAATGAAGCTTAATTTATAAGCTATATAAAAGATGCCTTCTCTGTATCAAAGTGTATTAAAACTCAGGTATTCAGTTATTTCATAAATGTTGCTGCGCACTAGTTAGAAGACATGCATGATCATAAATTTGGAAGCATTTATGCAGGAAACCATACATTTTTCAATCTTGTTTTCTGTATCTAAATTAGTTGGTGTTGGCAAAATTTTCACTGTTTCTCTTTTTGTTACACAGGATCTAACTTGATCATGGGAGTAAAAAGTCAGCATTCACATATGAACACTGAAAGATTACTACTGAAATGCTGTAAGGCAGTGGCAAGTGAATACCTTCTCAAAATATTTCTTCTTGATTGTCTTTTTTCTCATTTATATAAAATTTTGCTTATTAAACCTATTTCTATTTCCTCTTAGCCGTAGGTGGGGCTTGAGTGTGATGCATACAGCCCTCTACATTCTCTGGCCAGTCACACACATTTTCATTGGGGTTGAAGACCAGGTTGGATGGGCAAGGCATGTGATGCTTCCTTTCTCCTTCACACATATAGTACATGGTGCAGTCTGCTTTGTCTGGGTGGTATGAGATGTGCCCATCTTCCTCTTCACAAACCACTGATGTAGCTGTAACATCAGTTAGGTTAATTAAAATTTGTCTCTCACAGTGAGAGCAAGATGTAGTTAGTTTTCTCATCAGTAGATCAAACAGTTACACAGCCATACGTGAAATTAAGTTAAAAGTCTGAACAGTTATTATTCTTTTCCAGTTTTCTAAGGAAAGACAGGCTTACAGTTTAGGTTCCACGATTTCAGTGTGTGTTTTTTGTCACTTCATAACAAATTTTGAATTAATTGAATTCACGACTTTTCATAAACTGTTTTGTCTCTAGAAGTGATCTTGTGTTTTTTTCTTTACATTACCTGCTATTACTAATGCCAACATTGTGACAGTGCAAGCTTCAGCAGCAAATGTGCCGTTAGCATAGAGTCCTGAAACTTTGTGTGATAGTAGATTTTCAAAAATAAACAACTTTTGTCAAGGCTTTTGTGTGTGTGTGTTTGTGTGAAGGGGAGCAAAAACATGACAGCAAAGACAATTCTTTATTTAGCTTTCAGTTTGGCAATGATAAGTAACGAACTACTGGACCAATCAGTATGAAATTTGTTTTACAGATACGTATCATAAACACATGGTACATACAAATTTTGATGAAATATTCATCTTTGTCAATAATCACAATTGTGACTGTGTGCCTGAATGTGTACTAGCATTAATGTGTATAAAAATGGATCACTCTTACCTTACATAATTTTTTATTTACTAGCATAAAATCTGAAGACATTTCTGCAGGTAGTTGTTAACAATTAACATTGTCAGAAAACCCTAAGATACCTGCATTTATACCAAAACACTAAACATGATAGAATAACAATATACACCAAACAGTGGTGCTACCTAGAGGAAATATTTTCAGCACAGACTGCCCTTACAAGCAAACCTTTCAAAAATACATAACCTTTCTTTTTCAACTGGCAGCAGAGCATCATAGTGGTCATTGTCTAGTTCAGCACTAAACAAGATAGAGATATTCCTTTCAGTCAAAATTAGACTACTGATAAGTTTCAATGATTGAGTGATTTTGCTCACAGATACCAAAAGACACTGACAGACTCCTTATAAGTTTCGTTAATAGGTATTGGCATTACTGCTGTAAATCACAGTCTTGTTGAATATGCACATTGTCAATAGTGGAAATTTGTCTTCCATAAAGGCCATGACTTCAGTATGGATCGACACATATGTAGTTCCCATTTCTCCTGGCAGACATACCTATACAGCAATGACTAATACATAAATACAGAATAAAGACAGAATTGTAAGCCTTAGGGGTTATATGAGGTAACTAGGTCATAAATGGAAGTAAAACAGCTGTAATGAATCTAATAATTTTCCTATGTGTATCACTAGGTAGCAGCTCAGTACAGCTTCATGATAATCTAGCTAGCAGACAGCTGGTTTCAGTAGTCAAAATGGTGACCGTTATCGAAGGGCAGCATTCTGATGTGCATTTTTTTTTGTGGGCAAAAGGACTCAATGCAAATGATATCCGTAAAGAAATGTTTCTTCTTTATTTGGGGAAGTGTTTGTCATGTAAAGCATTTCACAATTGGATCAAGAAATTCTCTCAATGATATATGAAAAATTCAGATGATGAAACAGATATGTGAAATTTTCTGAGACAACAGTCAGAAACTTGTGTGCTGTGGGTTTTGAGGCACTGGTGTAGCAATGGGACAAGTGTATCACTGTTGGTGGAGGATATGTTGAGAAGTAAAAGATTTCCTGTTTTGAATATCACATGTTTTCCATTTTATACCCATTTGTGACCTATTTACTGACTCTTCCTTGTATATAAGGCTAATTCCTTCTGGCCTTGCAATATGGATTGAAGCACTTTAAGGAAAGGAGGAATTATTATTTCTTCCAAAACTTCATATTTGCAGTTAATTCTACTGTTGTTACATAATTGCAAACTATGATATAATGTCTTGCTTAATTGTTTTCCTGAAAATGGACGTGAATGTACATTACTTACGATCTTTAGTAGTGTAAGCACCACCCCCACCAGTTCCCTCATATGGCCCATCATATTCCAGTTTCACTGTATATCCTTCCAGTTCTTGCCTCATTGCGTTAATCAGTGGGTACTTGCCAGTTCCACACTGACCACGGAAGTCGTCCATATCCACAGACCAAATCATGATACCTCCAAAGCCTTCCTCCTTGAGCCAGGCCATCTGTTTGACAGAGAGAGGAATGCATGAAAACATCCTTTTGCAACTAATCTCAGTGGTGTAGAATTAGTAGCACAAATGAAGAGCTATGCAATTATCCCATCATATCATCTTTCCTCTTAATTGACGATAACAAAATACAGGTATATGTCTAGAGCCTGAACTGCTGATCACCTTGTTAAAAAGTTGAGCTTCAGATAGAACTTTGTCTTTGTGCAAAGGTAAAGTGAATGCAGCTGAAGAAGTGTGAGTGTGATAAATTTACTTATAAACGTTCTCCAACCGGGATTTTTAACCAAACAGCTGTATTATTTGTAGTCAGTGGAACTTTGTCCATTTGAATATTTTATTCATAATTGAAGTTTTTCTTTTGTTGTTCTGGTGCAGTTTAATGTTAAGGACCTGCATTAAAAATTGAGAGGAAAATTTAATTATAATCTGTATTGGTCTGATATAATCTTTACTTTATGTGAAGCTCAAATCAAAATTTGCCAGCTTTCTCAAAAACAGCTATATACAAAATGTTCATGCACAATAAAAAATACAGACCTCATTAAGAGTTTCAGCTTTTATCTTAAATCAGTCAGTTTTTGATATGGTGAATGTTTAACAGCAAACTAAGGAAATGTAATTTCTGAGCTTGTGGATCTGAAGCTCAATTAGCGATGTAATAGTGGATTTCTATCTGAAATAAATAAACATCAACTACATTCTGACATCCAAAATCACAGAGAACATAAAGACTTTACTCTCTTTACTGTGAGAACTTTAGATTTGTCACAAAAAACATTTTCAGAAAGCTCTGCTAAAGTGACCTTTCCACTCTTGTCATTTACAAAGAAATTACCTTTGTCTTGAGACTCCTTTCATCATCAAAGCCAACCCACTGGTCCTTGCGATAAGCAAATGGCACTTGCTGTTCATTGTCCCAAACCAGAGTTGTGTTCTCACCATGCAGGAAATCACAGACCTACAACAGAATATTGTGGCATATAGACCAATTGCTAGGTGAAGACCTCAAAATGAAAGAGTACAACCATTGCTACACAATAGACAAATAAACAAATGGCCGTTTCTGAATAACAGCATGGTAAACACATTCCCACAGAAATGAGATGCACACAATAATAGAGTTACAATGAAAATGGGGTGTTTTCTATGTGGTCACTGCCAAGAAATTAAAAAGAAGACAATCTGGGAAATTCATTTCAGTTGTCAGTTGAAAGTCAGCCTGTGAAGATAAGACTAAGAGGTTGGTGTGAAATGGCTGGCAACCTGTGACCCAGTAAGTTGAGAGTTGAGCTCTGCAAGGGAGGCTGAGAAGAGATGGTGCTATACTCGTAGTTGATTTGACAGTTGACAAGAGTTCTGCATGGACGGCTGTGACAAGAGGACCTGAGTGCAGGAAGATGAAGAATCTCCACTGTTAGAAGCCGTTGCTAAGGAATGACTGTTGGAGACACAGCAGGCTGAGAAAAGACTTATGTATGCTATTGATTTTTGAAGTGTCTAGATTGGCAATAGCACTGTAATTACTTGTATTTCCAAGTGATGTGTATAAGTGTTCAATAAATCCAATATCCAATCCATACCCCGTCTATAGTCACACTCCTAAAACGTGACTATATTTTGTATTTACACCTCATGTTTGTGTTTCGTGAAGTGTCCTATATATGTTGTTATAAAATAATGTCAAGGCTGGAAAACTTGTTTGGTGGAAGAATTGGAGTCGCCTCCTCCTCTTCCTCTTCTTCTTCTGTTATTGTTGTTTTTATAAATGTTACAGATGTGTAACATTTTCAGATTAGTTTTTTATATATGTGTAACATCTTATATGAGATGAGTAATGCACACAAAATATTAGTAAGAAAACCTCTAGGGAGGAAACCATATGGAAGAATGAGACACATCAAGAGAATAATACTGGAACAGTTTTCACTCACTCATGGAGCTGAGCCCTTCTTGAGAAGCCGCTAATTTTGCAGCTACTCAAGAACTTCTAACAATTTTATGGAACCCAAAGGTTCATTACCATATTCACAAGAGCCCTCTGCCAGTCCCTATCCTGAACCAGGTCGATCCAGTCCATACCATCCCACCCTATCTTTATAAGATCCATTTTAATACTGTTCACCCAGCTACGTCTTGGTCTTCCTAATGGTCTCTTTCCTTCTGGCTTTCCCATCAATATCCTGTACGCATTCCTTGTCTCCCCCATTTGTACTACATGCCCTGCCCACCTCACCCTCCTTGACCTGATCATTCTAATTATACTTGGAGAAGAGTACAAGTTATGAAGCTCTTCATTATGTAATTTTCTCCAATCTCATATGACTTCATCTCTCTTCGATCCAGATATTCTCCTCAGCACTGTGTTCTCAAACACCCTTAGTCTGTGTTCTTCCCTTATTGTCAGAAACCAAGTTTCACACCCATACAGAACCACTGGCAAAATTATAGTTATGTTTCTTCCAATTTTTACGTTTTTAGACAGTAGATGAGAAGACAAAAAGTTGTGGACTGAATGGTACAAAGCATTTCCTGAATTCATTCTCTTAATTTCCTCCTGAATCAGATTTTGATTTGTTATAATCGTACTCAAATATCTGAACTGTGCCACATTTTCAAAACATCTGTTAGCTATCTTTATGTCATGATTTTGCTCTGCATTATTGGAGCAGATTTGAAAGAAAGAAAGCATGAGGATGCTTACTCTTTTCAGCTGGCTTAGGGTAGGGTCCGGTGCTGGATTCTCGCAAACATGGTAATGAACTTCAGGATTTCATAAATGCTGGAAATTTCTTAATCAGATGAATGAATATTAGATTCTTAAGTATTCTGCGCCATGGAGTTACTTATTTAGGTAATATGGGAATTTCAAAGTAAGAAATATTCTTCTCATTTATTATGATAAGAAAAACGATTTTGGATGTTACATTTAATTCACTCTTTAAGGTTCAAACTTTTGGAATTGAAGTGGAAAATAAATATCTTATTGACAACAGGACTAAAGTGACGACAAGTTATGTTATATTGTAAGGTTGGTGGTAACTTTGCCGACAAAAGGCGGTCACTCAGTCAGAATAGTTGGCTTGCGAACTGAAACCATGAAGTTTGTTTTTGTGCATTTTATAAAATGTTTAGTTTCTTCTTTCTCTTCTTTAGATATTGGATACATGTTTACTATATAGCTGATACTTGTTATTCTATGTTTGTGTGGATTGCAGGAGTTACCGGGTATTAAGGTACCTGTTTGAGTGGGTTTTCTGTATATTGTAAATTGATTTAATTTTCCCTGCAGTGTACTGAAAGATGAAGAAAGTTAATGGAGTTGTGTAATTCCTTTTCCATAGTGAATTTTGCAGTTGGTTGTCGTCTGTTGGATTTAGCCAATGTTTCATCTGTGTTTGCTTTCTTTTGGTCATAAATGAAACGAATGTTATCCACATATCTAAACTGATTATTTGTGTTTTATTAATAAAATAACTCCATGGCTTTTAGTCTGCAAGTGCACCATACTCACCGAATGACCGCCACTTGTCTGCAAAGGTAGTGCCAACTTTGCGGATAGAAAGTGTCACGTCAGCGCAACGGATTCTCACGATCGTTAATCTCGGTTTTATAGACTGGGTGTTTTATTAATATTGAGTGTATTTGTTTGTGTTCCATGTTTTTAATATACACTTCAGCTAATATTTCTGATGTTGGAGCGCCTACAGCTAGGAAAATGACAGAGGAAAAAATTTAGAAATAACTAAAAAATGTGCATTTTTTCAATATCAATATGATCTACATACACTTACAGCAGGAATTCCTGGCTTGTGATTTGTGTCATAAATACGCAGGGAACATATTATGCGATATTTTTTTTCTGCAAGACTGTGTTAAGTGGAAACTCTTAAGAAACATGAGACTGTTCAGATTCATTGAATTTTCATTATAAGCCAGTTTTAATATATTTCAGAATATGCAAATTATCTAGTAGAAAGCATTGCTAGCGTTGTGTTATTATGTATAGCTGTGAGTATGGATAGCATAAGGGGATTACCTCATAATACGACATAAAGCCAGCTTCACCGGTGTACTTGCCAGGTGTACCACCTCCAGAGGCAGGAGCTCCAATGTCAAACTTTGTGGGATCAACTAGGGTAAAAGAGCGGCCATAGGTCGGCATACCAATCATAAGTTTCTCCTTGGGGGCACCTTGCTTCACCCATTCACGTGCACTGAAGTCCTGTAAATAATAACCTTGTCTGTAATGACTACTGTCTTATATTTTCAACATTTTGTGATTTACATCAGGTACTGTTTCTAAATATAGTTAACAGGATACAGGAAGTTGTCATAGTTTTGTATTTTCTACAGCTGTTCAGGCAATACAAGAAATTAATTTGGGATTAAAAATAAAGGTGTGCAAATGTTCCAGGATATAAAGTCATTTCCATTAAATAAATATCTATCTGCTATTGAGAATTTTCAACTATAAAACCGTTCTTGGCAGAAATGATAAACTCCAGAGAACAATGAATTGTAGACTTGAGGATTCTGACGATGGTGTATGCTGTACAGAACTATTAGGCTTATTTTTTACTCTATCCATTGTCTGGTATATAGAAGACAAAGAACCACAACGTTTCGGAGACTGGATCTGTCTTCATTCTCAGGTGGATGGGGCAGGATAAACCTACTCAGTTGGGCCTACTGGACTGGTCCAGTGATTGAGACTAGCTCTTTCTAACAGGCCCAACTGAGGTCTATCCTGCCCCATCCACCTGAAGATGGAGACAGATCCAGTCTCCAAAACCTTGTGGGTTTTTGTCTTCTATATACCAGATGATGGATAGAGTCAAAAATAACTATATTCTGTACAACAATGACTTATGTTGTAAGNTTTATTTTGTTTAAAAGCTGAAAACTCTGATATTTCTGTTTTGGTAATCATGTTGAAAAAACATAAATATTTTGTCAGGTATACAATATATACTGTATATTTTAAATATTGGAATAGATTTTATCAATAAATTATTTTAGAGATTACCTGACATATTTTAACATCCTTGCAATGTTCTGATAATTTTAGTCCATAGTGTTCAAAAAAACCTAACAACTCTAGACTATACAGAAATCAAATATAGGTACTGTCATAACCCAGACCTGGAAATGCAGTTAGGCTTTGGTAGAAATTAAGATGTCATGATTACAAATTCCAGGAACAATGCATGTTGGAATGAATCCTCATTCTTACATTCTGTTAATTTCTTTTAATATGTGTTGGGTAATTTTTCTGGACTATTTTTTAATATTAATATGGAACATTACCTAGTTTTTGAAAACTATTTCCACCCCAGCTCATACCACAATATGAGGTTTGAGGTTCTCATGACAGTCAAGGCTGGTATTATTGTCTTCTTGGTTATGAAATATAGACTGGTAGGAGAGAACAAGTGTTTCAGAGGAACATACTGCCTCCATCTTCATGAAAATTTGAGATGTACATACCAGATTACATGGTTTCCTAACCCAGAAAATGGCAATGTGAATCATGCAACAGTGTTAAGATGGAACTTTCCTGTCTCCTGTGAATGATAAATTTGCTCACATGGCATTCACTACACAGTCTTATAGATTACAATGGATCAATTTTAAAAAGTCTCCATGGGGCCAAGAACATAAACTTCTTATGAGGAGATGGTAGGTTTCAAAATGTTTATAGAGTTAATTATATCCATTAGAGAAAAGCAACAGAATAAACATTGTATTCTTGCACTGAATAAATGGCTGAAAACACTTTAAATAATCAGGCTTTGAAATATACAATTCCATAGTGTTCCATCCTGTTTGTGGTGCTTACAAATAAAAATGGAGGAGGTGCCATCACACAAATGTGTTTTATATTAGCACTGTAATTTAAATGTAGTCTATCACCATTTGTGTATTTGCTAAAGAATCCCCACTTGAAGATGGCCTATCTGGGCCGAAACATGTCGTGAATTAATAAATAAATAACATATGTTCATTTAATGGCAACCCTTCCATTTTTATTCAAAATATATACTACATATTCCTTCTGTCATGGTTAAAGTCAAATTGTCTGTTTTAAATGATGTTCTTTCTAGAAGAAAATATTTAGCATAGTTTGTTCTACTTGGTTTTCAAGCAAGTTTAAAGCAAAATTTTCCATTTCCCAGAGGTTTCTGATGCTTGACTTTGGCACCTCAGGAATGCCACTAAGGAAGTGGTGGTATTGTATCCAAACACTGCACTGCTTCACTGTACTTATGAATCGGTTTACATGCTGCTCTCTTCTCTTCGTCTTCATCAGTACAGAGATCATAAAATTTCTGAACTGCACAAGAAGAAGGCTGTCAGCAGCTCTATATACTCTTCAAATGTGAATGTCATGTTCATTTTCTGAACATCTACCCAGATGAGAGAACTGAGTCATCATCTTAACTATGAGGTTCTGACATTCCACTGAATCCAGCTTTCTGATATCAATCTGCAGATACTTGACAGTATTCCTTGCTGGTGGTGACAGATTCGCTGCAGGAACTTGCCAAAGAAGACACCTACAATATTTTCATTTCAAAGACTTTATTATCCATTTGTCCTTTGATTGTGTGACTGCAATTATACTTTTGGTTTGCTCACTCATGGTTCCTTGGCTAAGCCTTGCAAGTTTCATTAATTGATTATGACATCCATTCAATGGTGTGAATTCAGTGTTTATCTTTCAGACTATTTGTTCAGGCTTCTATCTCATCATTGGACCTTGAATTAATTTATTTAACACCAGTTTCTGCCTAAAGCACTTTAGGAGCACTGATTTAATCTTCTAATAATTAGAAGTTTTCAACTGCGAGAGCTAAGACAAAACATTAAAATATTAAAAACTTCACAAGGACGAGGCCTTGCACCAGAGAACTATCAGAATGAATGTCATCCCTGGAGAGACAGATTCTGTGTATGGTACCAACTCAAAGCAGGACAAAGGATAATGTCCAGAAACATAATATTTGTATCAATGTGCCATCATCACAAACTTTTAGATCTTACGTAATTGTACATTGCTGAAAGCATGTTTTCCTTATTTGCCATAATATTAATTAGTGTTGACACTAATAATATTGCATTTGAGCATCCTGTTGCATTAATACCTTTGTATATCATTTATTTCGTACACTGTATTTCATCTACAATACAGCCAGATGGCTGGATGGTCAGAAAATCATTACTAATTACACCAAATGTCTGTCATTCATTAAGTGCCACTGAGTGCTGCTGAGTGCTATGACATATTTGATTTATGTGAGTGTCTGTTTTGTTTGCCATTCATTTCTGTATATGTGTAACATAATCTGCCAAAAACTTAAGTGTGTAAACTGTTTGATGTATGTATTTAAAATTGCTCGTTTCTGGTGGGATATCGTTTTATCTGAGAAACGTTTTGAATAGGATATAAATATATTAATCCCATGAGATTATTTTTGGGACCCAATGATTTAATTTTTTTAGGCAGGAAACAATTTTAAACAGGACCCTCTTAAGGTGGATCCACTATATTATATTTTCTAACTTACAACGGTGAGCTTCTTCTGATAGCTAGTGGCACTCTCCAAAGGATAAAGAGGGCTGTTATGCCCAACTTGCCGCTCCCACTGCCCGTGGAAATCGTATGTCATCACATTAATGAAGTCCAGGTACTTCGAAATCTCCGGAACATCGTAACTGCAAAAGCCAGTATGGGATTTTAGAATGCTGCATACAAGTTGCTGGATTTACTGGGCTACAATACCCTACAAATACACTTTATTTATGATTCCGGAGAGAAAGATTTCCTTCTTTGGAATTCTTATTAATGATCTGTGTGCATGTACTTTTTCTTCTCTACATAAATGATCTATTTAAAACCATTAACAATAAATCTAAACCAATTCTATATGCAGATGACACTAGTATAATATTTAAGAACTCTAAATTTGAAAACTTTAAAAATGACATAAATATTGTATTTGAAGCCTTCAACAGATGGTTCGAAGCCAATTTACTCTCATTAAATTTTGATAAAACCCATTACATATCATTCACAACTAAAAACAACCACCAAATTGATCTGGACATCAGTTATGCCAACAAATTAATCTGTAAAGTACTTGATACAAAATTCCTTGGAATACATGTAGACAGTACACTGTCTTGGAAAATACATATTGAACAAATTATACCTAAATTAAATGCAGCTTGCTATGCGATGAGATCAATTAAGCCTTTTATGTCACAGGAAACATTGAAGATGGTTTACCATGCCTACTTTCATTCTATTATGAACTATGGATTAATATTTTGGGGGAACTCTTCACATAGTGTAATAATTTTTAAAATACAAAAGAATATAATTAGAATCATTACAGGATGTAGAAGTAGAGATTCATGTAGAGAATTATTTAAGAAATTAAAAATTCTACCTCTTCAATCGCAATACATATTATCGCTTCTCCTATTTGTTGTTTACAACAAAGATAAATTCAAATTAAATTCTGATGTCTATAACATGAATACTAGACAAAAATATAACTTCCACCTACCCTCATCAACTTTATCAGTATATCAAAAAGGAGTCTACTTTACTGGCATAAAAGTGTTCAACAATCTGCCACAAAGTATTAAAAACTTGGGCAATGATACTAAAAAGTTTAAATCAGAGTTAAAGAATTATCTACATGCTCATTCCTTCTACTCTTTAGATGAATACTTCAATGTAAATAGAGAATGATGTAAAATTAAGTTATATTAATTTTTAAGCTAAAATTGCCTGTACTTATGTATGTAACCTTTTGACTTGTTCTGTATCCAAAGGTACTAACCTGCTTAGGATTTATAGAATGTAAATAAATTCAATTCAATTCAATTCAATGAAGCAATGAAGCTTGCTTGCTGCCTGCATCATACTGATTCTGATTGGCTTACTCTTAAAGCCTGAAGATGTAGGTGTAATTTTCTGCCAAAATGTCAGTTGCCTTTTAACGGCTTATAAGGCGTTATATTCCAGATAATAAAACTCTTCTAACTAATTCAACTGAATTAATGCCCCCCCCCTTCACCTTTTGACTTGCTGACGCAAATAGATCCAATTTTGAAACTAGACACTGCACACAGTTCAGAAAATGAGAATTATTAAGGGCAAACTGATCATATGAAATATTTTAGAATGATTACAGTAATCAATGTGTCAATGTAACCCATGAAATTATCATGAGGAAGGGTCCAAAACATATCTAAAAACAGTACAGGCCATCAGAATTCTGAAAGGTGTCATGCCATATTCTTCTGCTATAATGGGCTTACCCTGCTGCAATGGCTTCAAAGCTGGCTGGAACAGCTGCTGTAAGCAGGAGGCGAGGTTCACCAGAGCTCTTGGCCTCTCCTTCAAATGCCAATCTTAACTCCTTGAGTAGATTTACATAGGCAGCACGGTCATCAGCCCCCCTGTTCAGAGATAACAGACATGACTCCATTTATAATGTTATCAGAGAGCAAAACAGAAGAAGTTATGCACAAGTCTTATGTTTCAAGGAAATCATGAGCAGTAATGATTTTGACAAAATATGACCAAAATATAAGTCTTGTTTAACAAGCCCACAGTTAACACAATCTTTTCACTTATCCACACAGACAGACCCATAGAGACAGCTTCTGAAATATTGTGAATATCACTGATCCAAACAAAACAAAACAAAACAAAACAAAACAAAAATCTCTTATGACAATTTAATCTTGAACCAATTACCTGGGATATTCCCAGTCCACATCCAGTCCGTTGAACTTGTAGTCTCTGAGTAGCTCAATGGCTTCGTATACGAACTGGTTCATTCGGTATACGTTGGAAGTCAGTTCCTTGAATGGAGTAGACCCAAATGCCCACCCTCCAATAGCCAGCAGAATCTGCAACAAAATTATGCAATATTCAGAAATTCATTCTGTCATTACCTACAAACTTCCAAGCCTCCAGCATAAAATATTGTAGTATGCTGCATGTTTTAACTTGTGTACAGGGCCTGAGAAGGGTGGGATCCCCACCTCACTCTGAAAGTCATATAAATTTGTTAGTGTACACAATAAATAATTGTTAAAAATTGGATTTCTTATAATTTATTGAAAGAAATTTTAAATTAAATAAGAAAAACGATTTACAGTGCTTAAAATTTACATATTATTTACATTTATTTGATACATAATTTGACAATAGCACGAGAAATACCGACCAAATTAAGGGCGAATAGAATTTACATTATTGAAAATAGTTAAATCGTTAAAGAGCCCAAGGGGTTCCAAAAAAGTTACAAATTTCGCTTAGTAATTCAAAACGCCGTGTAAATCCAGCTAAAAGGGGAAGTCAGTAAATAGATCACAAATTAATATAAAAAATAAAACGTGATATACGAAACTGGCAAAAACTTTTATTTCTCGACATATCTCGACCTATTACATGCATTATAGCTGTTTTACTTCCATTTGTGACCTACTTACTGACTCTCTCTCGTAATACCGAATCGACAACTGAAAGAAAAACGAGAGAGATTTTCAGCTTTGGATTGTGCTTTAAGGGTGTAGGTTGTTTGAAACTCTATNTATCGATATATATTCTCGCATTCCTCACGGACTTTCCAGCGTTTGAAATAAGACAATCTATGTCTCTCATCTCAATATCTGGAACCGCAAACTTCGATCAGTAAATTTGTTTGTTGCAATAAGGTTCAAATTTTCAATCCATGCCCTTTATAAAAGAATGCATTTGAATGTATCTACATATTCCTATGTAGATTATAATTTGGAAACTTCACATGGCTACAGTTTTAGAAGTTCCGTTTCTTCCACAGCAGACCGAATAGTTGATGTTTGGCAAATGGTCTAACTGAATTGATTCGTGCAGACCATCTCGTTTTCGACATGGCGCGAAGTGAAACAGGAACAAGTTTCATGAAAATAGTCCATCTCCGTGGATTGCTGCTAAAGAAATTATTCATTTGCTTAATGAATTCTACCAAAGTGTAGTATAGCCTTCATGTACGTTTCAACACTGTCATCTCTTACAAGATTCGATGTGTGGTTTCCGCAGCTAGAAAACGTGCTATTAGAATTAGGTTCAAGCAAAACTGCCTGTACAGCTTTATATTTTCCTACTATATTAACGCCACAGAATGCTAATAATAATTAATACAAACTATTATCCTTCACTCTCGGGACAGTGGAGGTGACGGATGTGAGAAATAGATGTATAACAGAGATATTTTGATAGTTCATAGACAAATTATAAGACCACCTCTATGGTCTAGTGGTCAGAGATCCTAGCTACAGATTCAGAGGTTCGTGTTCGATTCCCGGCGTTACCAGATTTTCTGAGAAGTAGTGGGTCTGGAACAGGGTCCACTCAGCCTCGTGAGGATAATTGAGCAGCTATTTCAAGGTGATAGCGGCTCCGGTCTAGAAAACCGAACTTAACGGCCGTGGGAATTCGTTGCTCTTACCACGCGACACCCTCTATCCGCTAAATTTGATAATAACTTCGCCGACAAGCGGCGGTCGCTCGGTCGGTATAGTTCGCTTGCCGACTAAAACCACGGATTTTGTTGTTTTCTTTTTGTATTGACAAATTATAATTCATTTTCAATAAACGTAAAGCTATAAAAGTTAACAATTTTCGTGGACCGAGGAGTGTGTCCACAACTACACACTTCTTATAATGGCTATTATTTTTTAAACTCCTTTGTATTTATAAAAATCTAAGCACAATCCAACTGACAGACTACAAAGCAAATTTAATTTTTTTAATTTGAAATTTTCTAAACTGTGCAAACGACAATACATGACAAAAGTAAACAACTCAATTAAAAATTCCATATTTTATTTATTATAATCTTAAATTAAATAACAATGTATCCGGGGACCTCTNTTTCAATAGCCATCATCAGGGAAATACATGGCCAACATATATACACCACTGAACCGCAGTACTAGTAAAATTGGATACAGTATATAATTATATAAAATACTTGACGTAATAATACAACAAATTAGATTACATAAAACAGAAGTTATAGTATAAAACAAGAATAAAATTCTTTGTCTATGTTTTACATCATCGAATCAGTCGTTGGTTTTGTAATTTTGTTGCTTTCCCACGGACAAATTGGAATATTCTATATTTTGTGTATATAAAATTGTATAGGAGGCTCGTGATGTAGATGTAGTTAATTAATGTTAATTATTTAGTCGATGCCTCATCTTACAAAGTATTGTCCGTTCTGTAGGGAATGTAAACAATATATATAAAGTTTCAGTCTTAATGATATACTGGTGACGCTTGCGTCAGGTTAAACGGTGATTTCTAAACTTTTTTCTTTAGAATATTGTGTTTGAGGGCATGTACGAGATGTACCTAGATTTCCGGACTTAAAAATATAATAAATCATACCAGTTTAGAGAACGTATTTTATATTTACTCACAATCCTTACGTTGCAATGTATCCCTTTCTTAAGTAGAAATGAAAGATTTAGAATGCACAGTCAAGGAGCTATTCTTTCGTACTTAATAGAGAGGATTTTGTCCTCTTAGTAATTACGACGTCAGCACTATGTAGCGCCACAAATTTCAAGGCATATACAAAGACTGTCATTGTTCATGCACCCCCTGATACCTTGAGGTTGGGGTTCTTCTCGCGCAAGGCTACCATCCTTTCATACATCTCAATGTCCTTCTCATCTGCTGCGGCCAGTTTGTGGTCCTTGAGAGTTGCGAAGGCGTAAATCACGTGAGTGCACAGCAAGGGATCGACGTTCTCTGGAGTGAACTTGCCAGCACCTGGTCTCTTCTGGGACCAGCTCGTCATGTAACAGAACACCTGAGGCCCGCGTACTGGAACACAAGGGTGAAAGTAAACAAGTCAAAACATTTCAGTTTATCTCAAATTGCTGTTGCATGCACCGAGAATAATGGCGGATATAAAATACACATCTTCCATTCACTTTCATCTGGTTTCATTCAGTGTTTTTTGAAAAATTTTAATATAGTGAAATATTTAATATATCTGCTTTATTGGTATAACACACCAGACAGGAACAACGGAGGGTGTACGGTGCAAAACTTTGTGAATTTGTCTAAGAATGACAGGTTATATGAGCCAGAGAAAAGTGTACACATGGCTGGAAAACTTCAGGGGAGAGCGCTCAAATATAACGCATTAAGGGGCAGAGTGATCACGGGAGAATAAAGTGTGGCAGTTATTAAATCGCGTCTCAAAAAAGAATGGAAATATACGGCGCAGAAGTGAAAAACTGAAGATATTTTGTTTTGACAAAATTTGAAAATTTCGCTATCTCTGGCTCAAACGCAACATGAAGCGGTGCAGTTGCATTATTATCTACTTAGGCCTACTTTCGTACCTTCTTATACAGAAGGTGAAATGATTACTTTGGTAGTCTCTGTACGCGATCTTAGTCCCTTGTGCTGCGTCCACTTCTGGCCTATTGTACCAGCCCCAGATGATAGGTGAGGGTGATTGTGGAGCAATTCGTGGAATAAAGATTGGCAGGGGAAACAGAAGTACTCGGAGAAAACCTGCCCCAGTGCCACTTTGTCCACCACAAATCACCATTGACCAGACCCGGGATCGAACCCGGGCCGCCGCGGTGGGAAGCCAGCGACTAACCGTTGAGCTATGGCGCGGCCCTATTTTTATACCTTTTTTCTTCCCCTTGGCACTACAGCCCTAGTGGGCCTAGGCCTAACTCCATGAACTTCTCCGTTCACATTTTTATACCTTAATAGCAGTAATTTTCGTTTATTGCAGATTCAATTCTAGTGCTACAAAGCATGGAGCACTGCGCAGGGTCTTAAATTTTCTTCAGAATCCTTAAATTTTTATCATATAGCAGAACGTCTCAAATCAAATTTCTATATCTTAATACCTCTGTAGTCTAGTGGTCAGAGTTCCTGGCTACAGATCCAGAGGTCCCGTGTTCGATTCCCGGCGCTACCAGGTTTTCTGAGAAGTAGTGGGTCTGAAACAGGCTCCACTCAGCCTCGTGAGGATAACTGAGGAGCTAGTTCTAGGAAATAGCGGCTCCGGTCTAGAAAACCGAGATTGAGGGCCGTGGGGATCCGTTAGTCTAACCACTTGACACTCTATCCGTAAAAGTTGGCACTAACTTCGCCGGCCAGCGGTGGTCGCTCAGTCGGTCTAGTTCGCTTGGGGACTACAGGTCACGGAGTTTAATGCCATTAATACTGTGTGCCATATTCATAATTTGGTACGATTTAGTAGCTTGATTTAACAAATGTTCGATTTGAAATTAATGTACAGGATACCACTATACTGGACTCACGACTGCGAATATTAATTCCAAATTCGGTGGCATTCCAATACAAACTTTAATCGAAATCTATTAAGTAGTTTCTGAGATGAAAATCCTGACAGACATAAGAAAATAGCCTCCATTATGCGCTCATTTCACGAGCTGAATATTATACTTTATACCAATATGCAGACGATTTCGTTTAAAATTTCTATAAAACATTATTGGGAAAAGTGTCAATTTGTGTAACAATGTTTTTCTTTTGTGCTGTTTGAGAAGGAACAGAGGCACTGATCAGTCCCAGCTTCGATCTAAATGTATTCTAGAGATGCAGGATTGGAGGATGAGATGGGCGGGGTACGTAACACGCATAGGGGGACGGAGAAATATATACAGAATTTTAGCTGGAAACTGGAAAGAAGTGGAAGACTTAGGAGACCTAAGCGCAGATGGGATGATAGTATCAAAATTAATCTTAGACAAATAGGATGCGACAGTGTGGACTTGATTCAAATAACTCAGGATTAGAGCTAACTTCGGAATATTGTGGACACTGTAGCGAACATGGTTCCTGCCCGTTGGCTGGTTCATTTATGAATTGCTTGAATACGCGGTTTCAATTAACTAGGTAAAAGCGAAGTCACACTGAACTGAAAATTATCTACTTTGTAAAGTATCCCTGTAACAGGCCGTGAAGACCCATAGGGTTGTGAGACGTTGAGGGTCCCACATTTTCTAAACAATCGGCTCAAAGATGGCGGTAAGGTTGTCAGCCTTACGCGCCTGCCGCGCTTTACTCCCCAGGAAAATTATTTAATTAATTCCTGGTACTCATTTCTGTTAGAGGCTGAGTCGACCCCAGGGCCATAGTGCGGCTGGAAGGATTAGGTCAATTGAAAAAAATGCAATGACCTCATAGGGACTTGAACCCGCGACCTTCCGTCTTGTAGCATAGTGCCTCAACCAACTACGCTACCGCGTGCCCCCGGTTCCAACTTACTAGGTTACAAAAACAAATTCCGTGGCCTGTAGTCCGCAAGCGAACTATACCGACCTAGCGACAGCCACTTGTCCGTGAAGTTAGTGACAACTTTTGCTGATATAGGCTGTCTGTCACGTGGTCAGTGCAATGGATCACTCAGTTTTCTAGACCGGACCCTCTATTTCCTTGAACTAGCTCCTCAGTTATCCTCACGAGGCTGAGTGGACCCCGTTTCAGATCCACTACTTATCAGAAAATCTGGTAGCGGCGAGAATCGAACACGGGACCTCTGGATCTTTAGCCAGGAACTCTGACCACTAAACCACAGAGGAGGTTACACATTGTCTAATATTTATTTGTACTTTATTTAATGTTATTAGTAATTCCAGACTATACAATGCCCAATATTTGGATTATCAATAAATTGGAAAGTATTTGGAAATAAGTCGCTTATTTAAGGTACTGGCCCGTTATTTTCTGAAAAGCCTGGGGAAACCACGATAGTTCGTATTTCGGCTGTCGGTTACTGTTTAGCAGTTTGAGCCAACTCACTCGGCATGGGATGCCTAATAAGTGATGCAAAAGTGAACGTAGTTGGTGAGGAACAGGCTATGTAACAGACAGCCATGGGCTATTTCAAAATATACACGCTAATTCGGCTGGAAACACTGAAGAAATCTGAAAGGAACCCGACAATTTTAAGCATGGATAACCGGAAAACCGACCTAGATTCGACCCTCTACCATCAACGTGCTACTGCTATATTCTCGTGCTCTGTCGGAATATAATATAGTCTTACATCCTGTAAATTATTTTAAAATAAGGTCCATAATAAAAGAAAAAGTTTTACATTAATCAATTTAAATTAATTTTGCGTGAGGCATGAGTATAGCAGCAGCTGGACCCAACATATGAAATACCGATAAGAGAAAGGCGCTTTTGGTCTTCTGTTGTCAATAAAGTTCAGGGTATTACGTTCTAACAAGTCACTTTCCAGGCTCTAGGCGCTGGTTCATTAAACTCTGTGCATTTCTCCAGTCACAGAAGCATATATATGAAACGATACTGGCCATAAGCGGAGAGACCAGAGAATAGGGTGGAGTCGATTATGCAAGAAAAGTCCATTCACCACGTCCACCTCTGACGTTAATGACATCTGTTCGGTTTGGTGTAAATTAAAATGGAACATGTAACACAGTATGAATGACAGGAAGTAAAAGCTGTCATCTCTGACTTGGTACATTATTTTTGGTTTTAAAGGATTGTAGAATTAGGTTTTAGCAGGGCCTGTGAGAGGTTAAACGGAACCCAGGCCATGCACAAATGTGGAGTCCTATCCCACTCCTAACAAGTACTTTAAACAATCTGATTTGCTCTCGAACGATTATAGATGAAAAGCCAAGAATAAAGTCAATAATTAGATTAGGAGGAATTCTCACATTCTTGCTTACTCATTATAAAGTTTTAAAAAATATCGTAGTATATTTGGGACCCTCTACGATAGATGCCTGGTTAAAATAATCCTATTGGACCTCTCTCTATATAGGCCTGGGATTCAAAACCCTTCGTGATACAAAAATGCCTTTACATAAATTTCAATCAACAAATTACAAAGATTCGTCAGCTATCATCCTTCATGTAGCAGCCATATTGTTAACTAACTAAGCAAATAATTCCATAGTGCTGAATCCTTCTCCACAAGCCACATTTGCTCAAGAAATTGCCAGCATTGCACGGTGCCCGAAGTTTCATTTCCTCATGTATAAGAGCCTGCTACTGCTTCTCACCTCAGTAAGTTCATACCGTCATTCATGCTTCGATACTACCCTCCCATCCACGTCTGTGTCTTCCTAGTGGTATCTTTCTTTCAGGATTTCCTACAAAAACTCTGTATGCACTCCTGTTTTCTCCCATGCATGCTACCTACCATTTCCGTCTCGTTCTTGATCGTTTTAATATTTTCTGTTTTTTACCTAAAACGAAAACTTGATATAAGACACTTTCTAGTACCTCTCAAAGATCTAACTAATTCTCTGCACCAAAGTGTTTCTATATAAATTGATGGTCCTTCTACAGGTCAAGAAATACCTAATCTCTTATGGAACCTGAATATTAATTACTATGTTCATAAGATCCCGCCACTGGATTTATCCTGAGCCAGTTGAACTCAGTCCGAATTCTGACTTTCTGTTTTTCTAGGATCTAGTTTAATATTACTCTTCTGTCTAGGCATAAGTCTCAAAAGAAATTTTTCCCGTCAGATTTTCTGACCAAAATGTTGGCATGTCTCATCTCCCCATACGTCTTAACATGATTCGCCTGCCTCACAATTCATGAATTGTCTATGCTAATTGTCCAATATTTAGTGAAAACTACGAATTATTAAGTACAGAACTAGCAGGCTTATTTTGGACTCTATCCATCGTCTGGTATATAGAAGACAAAAAACCACAACGTTCTGTACAGATACACCATCGTCAGAATCCTTTCAAGTCTATTTACCAAATATGAAGCTCTTCACGACGTAAATTTCTCTATCTTCAAGTTAATTCTACTCTCGCAAATCAAAATGGTCTCAATATCCTATTCTCAGACACCTTCAATGTAGCGTACGTCCTTTTCCTAGGTTGATAGACCGAGTTTTACACTAGTATAAAACGCAGTTTTACATATTTAATTTTCACCATTTATGTAGTATGATGGCCGGTCACGGTAGCCGAGCGGTCTAAGGCATGTACTGTCTCCGCTCGCTTGGAAACCGGGATCATGCGTTCGAATCCCACTCAGGGCATGGATGTTTAGTTTGTGTATGTGCGTTTTTCTGTGTTTGTGTACAGGTAGAGACCTTGCGACGAGCTGATCACCCGCCCAAGGAGCCCTAAGTGCCAAGTAAAATCTAGAAAAACGGAAGTGAACGAAGAGTTCATGGAGGTAGGCCTAGGCCCACTGGGGCTGTAGTGCCAAGGAAAAAAAACGTCTTGTGCGAGGCATTTTAATACGGCAGAATAAGTTGCAAGGATTTTGCTGCATGCTGTACATTTTCAGTCTGTAAGTAAGGCAAAGAAATCAGGTCAATTCACACCGTAATTATACACGGCGCTGTTCAGGAACGCATGACTGTACACTCGTAGTTCTGCGAGAAAGAAGGGAATACAGGAAGTAGCCAAAAGTTCCACCTTGTTTAAAATTCTAGCTTCACTCTTCATTGTGTGTTCTTCGCACATGTGAACAGAATGAATACGTAATGAGGAATGTTTGACTTGATATTTCATCTTCGAAATGATTATTAAACAAACTTCCAGTGATTAAAATTAGCTGGGTAGATTTCGTTTCGCTGAGCACAGTGGCCGCGCGGTCTAAGGCATGAACCGTCTTCGGCCACTCAAAAACTTGGATCGTGGGTTCGAATCCCATTCGAGGCATGGATGTCTGTTTGCGTTTATTACGTGTTTGAGTTGTCCTGTGTGTAGGCAGCGACCTTGCGGCTGGCTGATCCCCCGTCTAAGAAGTCCTACCGACTGCGTATATGGTTAAGAAACTGAAAAAGCGGCCAAGGTCCAAAGGGCTGTAGAGCCATAGAGAAAAAAGATTTGGGTTAGGAAATTTTGACGTTACGAATGGCAATTCCCAGACCACTACACAGGAATTTAATTATACCTTACAGGGAAATTCATTGATACAGCCTAGGAACTTGGTCCTTTATCCTTCGTTACAGAATTCTCCGTGTCCTCTATGCAATGTGACACACAATTTCGAAGTTCCATTTCAAGATTTACAAACTTTTCTGTAAATTAATATTGAAATGCTGTTTTAAATTTTTCTTGCTTCCAGTCGGTTCGGCTTCACAAGTACTTTAAAATTTATATCAAATCGAGAGCTGCATATGAACGAACGCCGTTTTCTTCGATGTACAGGCTACGCCGTTAAACTAGATCCTTAATATCTAAACATTTCACCACCGGTATCTGCCCAGAAAGCTTGTAAACAAACTTGTCCAGACTCCTTTGATAGTTCCGTTACATTCTTAAATTCTCTGAAGCTCATGCAGTAATCACCCTACAGATAGGTCGTTCTTCCATGATTTCACTAGTTTTCACATTTGACAACAGAAGTCAAATGAAAGGTCGTTGTCCTTTGTTGGTATATTCTGTCACTAGAACAGACATTATGTACGCCGCAGTATTAATATCACTACTGAAATAAACTGAAGACGAGCTCGACTCTTTAGAGACTACATTTCTAAATAATATACATTGCATACGTATATAATATATACGGAATTATATTGTGTATAGGGGATATATATTTACGTATTTTTTTCCTCGCAGGAACAAACGACGACCAACCCCTTATTATTTACGGGAAGCATCGCTGTTTGCTATGGGAATAAGTACCGTGAATGGGCATAATGCTCTTGGTATCAGTAGTGATCGCTAGACTCTTAACTGTGACCCGCGATTCTGCAGCTGGAGGAGTGACATGCAGTAGGGAGCATCCGTGTCTTCCTATCGAGGTGACGATATGTGACGGGCCCAACCGATCGACTCACCGTTTGACGTCACTTCCACTCATTCACATTATGACAGTTCTCAGTTAAAGTCTTGGTGATAATTCTGCAATCCTCTGTGATTTATTTCATGCACTGAAGCTATTATTCTTTGTGGTTTAGATAATCAAAAATATTTATGAGATTTGAATTCCACGTGCTGTCTATTTTATTTCTGTATTACAGTCGTATTTTTCAAAAGTTTCAAGTATGTAAATTTATTGATTGTGTGTTTGTTCTTTAACAATGCAACATACAAGGAAATTTCATTCTCAGATATTTTTACTAATAACTACATCTGTGAGACAGGAGCAAATCGTTAAGACTTAAATTTATGAGTCGTATTGAAATGATACATGAGAGGATGATATTAAAATGAATCGTAAAGAAAAACGCTATGATTAACTGGATTAAAGTAAGGAAATTAATAACAGGCTGTTTTAATGTAGTAACGAACATTCAGGTTCAATTAAAGGCGGGGAATTACTTGACCAATCTCTTTGATTGTTAAGATTTTCTTCCGCGGAATTAAGAGGAAGCGTTCATATCCGCCCGTGTAGCATAAAGACAATCGCCTTGCAGTTCACCCCTTAAACGCTCTACAAATTCCATTACTTAATGCCACAGTTTTGAATGATTCTTGCTAATAACAAAAACATGAAAAACAAACAAATAAACGAAACCGCGTGTAAGCGACGCTAATTTCTATTGTTCGCTGTGTTTGGTTAGATACAGATAAAGTTCTCCCTGTGCCTAACCATCTAATCACTAAGCCATGGAGGCGTATGAGAGAGTGGATATATAGATCCACATTTTCTTGACCTCGGCACTAGTTTGAAGTGAGTGGTGAGCTTCAGGCCCCTGCCGGTTTAACCCCGGGAAAGAGCCCCTGGCACCCGTTGGCTGGGAAGTTGGGTGGACCCCAGAGTCGGTCTGGACGACATGGAAAAGAAAAAATTCTTGACCCTACCGGGACTCGAACCCTAACCCCTTGGTCTTCCAGCCCGTAGCCATTCGGTGTACTCGGCGCCTGTAGATATACGTGTATAGTCTCTACAGAAATAAGAAGAACCTCTGAGATCTGAGGTTTTCTCGGCGGTGGGCAGGAAGTTTATGATCTTCTGAAATGTGATATCATGTGGTTTGAAGAATGAAATTTTGACGTTTCGGAGAATATGCTTGTTGGAGAAATTTGAAACAATTCCAGTAACGGTATCAGTCTCAGTTGCGTCCCTGTCAGAGCAACACGCGTGCAATCTTCGATTTAAACAGAACCTCATGCCCCGGGACTAAACATCTAGGCAAAATAATTGCTGGCATCAAAGGAAGAAACACAGAGTAAGAAAAGATTTAAAAATAAGGAAGATACAGGATTAAACAAGGAGGGAAAGAAATAAAGACAGCAAAAAGAACTGACAATCGAAGAAAAAGAGCAGAAACACACAGTATAAGAGAGGATAACAGAAAGAAAAGACAATGGAAGAAATAAAGAAAAAGAACCTTTTTTTTCCTGTTCTTTGTGAAATAGCTTTTGTCCTCAACTACATCTTAGTTACTGCACTTCCTTCAGCTGAAGGATATTAGTTCACAACATCCGTTTCGCTCTTGAGACATACAGGGAGGCCCGTAGTGAAACTGCTTACCGTGTGGATCAACAGCAGTAAGAACAGCAGTAGAATCAGCGGTCTGTTTCAGTGGTCTGACACGTTTCAATACCTCGCTAACTGATATCTTGATTGGTGGCGGCTTTGTAGTTGTTTCTATGCTGACAGAGTTGGCAACCTTGCTCCAGTCTACATCCTTTGCATTGTTAGACCTTGCAAGTCCCCTGAGTTCTTCCCTGAAAGAGATGTGTAAGAACACATGTATAGAAACATTGTCTTTTTCTAAATTAAACAGCTATATCTACATCGCAGCCTATATATATGTACTGTTGGTAAGTGTCACATAAATTGGTATACTTGTACATTACAGTGAAATCTTAACCTAAAAATGGCATGATAATGACAGCACTGCTGAAAAGTTTGACTTATGATGTTTAGAGAGAGAAGGAGGGAAAGACACTGAGTGAGTCTTCTCCATGAAAAGTCAGATTACTGCATTTTAAAAGCATGGTGTTCAGAGGTTATCAGTAATGAAGAGAGGCATCCGTTCCACGGCCGAGATATGGTTGGTTTCTCTGTGACATCGCAGTATGTATAGCGGACAAATCTGTGAAGAATGTTAGCACTCAAATTAAGGAATTCAGCATATTCATATAATTTAATATACAAGATTGCAAGCGAGGATTTTGAACGGCTTCCAGAGCCCCTGTAGCAATCTTTGCACACCGCTTTAACAGCCATGATTTCCTTACGTTCCTCCCAGAATGAAGGTAAAGGTAAAATTGTCCCTGCGCTTGACTAATTAAGCACTACGCTTTAAAGGTGTATGGGGGAGTGGATATATAGACCCACATTTTCTTGGCCTCTGCACTAGCTGGAGGTGAGTAGTCAGCTTCAGGACCCTGCCGCTATACCCCTGAGGAAGGAGCCCACAGTACCCATTGGATAGGAGGCTGGGTGGGCCCCAGAGCCGGTCTGGACGATTTGGAGAAGATAAAATTCTTGACCCTACCGGGACTCAAACTCTGACCCCTCGGTCGTCCAGAACGTAGCCAGTCGCTATGCCGACTGCGAATACGTAGTAGATATCATAACTTTCTTCAGAGTTCTCTGTTAGATCCGTGTTGAGAAACATAAAGGAATATTTCTTTATATAGTTGGTTGGATAAGGCAGTTTTTAACCTTTTACTGTTTCATAACTGCAATACATGTGGTGCAAAGAAAATACTGCAATCACAAGGAGATAAATAATAAATACAGGAAACGAGATTTTGAAGGAAGTGCGTGTCTTTCGCCTATGGCACGTTATTTACTATTTTCGAATTTAATTGAATTTTTTAATTTCGTGGGGTTGGGTGAGACTGAATTCACTTGGTACGTCGGCAACTAATTAGCCTATTGAACCATCCCGACTGAAAAATGAGTGTGGAGCATTTGGTGGGACGAGAACTGGCTGGTTAAATAGAAATACTCGGAGAAAAACTGCCCCAGTGTAATTGTGTCCACCACAAATCCCACGTGACACGGCCTAGGATCGAGCCCGGGCCGCCACGTTGGGAAACCGGCGACTAGCTGCCTGAGCTATGACATGACCTTACTCTTCTCCCTTACTGTACTCCATAACAGGGTTGGAGTAAGTTGAGGCTCTCTGGTTCGCTGGTTTGCCTGCCACATTAGGATTACACGCATTGGGTCCCGTAGCCTGAAGCACCTGCCCATCCATTCTCAAGGTTCTATTTCTGCAAAGAGTGCCTTGTTCCTCGACATACCTCATGGCCCCAATCAGTGGGTACTTAACATCACCACCGCAGATGGCGCCTGTGAAGTCATCCATATCTACGGTCCACACCATGGCTCCAGCATATCCGTTATCTTTAATCCAGTGCATTTTGTTCCTGATGGATCGCTCATCATCGAACCCAACCCACTGGTCTCCCTGCACTGCGTACGGCACTTTCATCTCGTCGTCCCACACATAGGATGCCCCGTTTCTTAGCATTTCACACACCTGCAGCACAGAAAATCCAAACAGAAACAGTCAAACGCATACGCGATGCATATCTTGGTCTAGCTGCAGAGTTCCACCAGATGGCAAGGAAATGGCGGAAGATCATACTGTAAAATGGCTTCCCTGGCATCTACTTGCACGTCGTATGTCATTATATTGTATTGAAATTATCAAGCTTTATGTAAATGTTGTAAAAGACATAACATATGTATTCTGTGAATAAATGTAACTTCTACTGAACATATATATTTCTTCCTCTGGTGATCAGTTGATGAGATAGATCCTTTACTGACATGGGCCATAAAATTAAATAGATTAAATTAATGTTGAATTTGAAATTCTCACAGTGGTCCTCGTGAAGAATATTATCTTCTGTGACGTAACATTGTGTAGTATGTTAGAATTTTACTCATAGTGGACAACTTGGCTTTACATCCCGGAAGACTGTACTCTTCAATACATATCGAGGGTCACCGAAATCGGTCTGGTGATTCTGTCGTCGTCACATGCGGACCGACAGACAGATATGACGAAGTTAATTGGCGCAAATCGATTCTTTTCCAAGCACACATAAGGTGGCATGGTCGTTCCTCTCTCTTGCTCAGGGACTCTTTGTTCTCAGGGTTTTCGAATTCATTGTCATAGGGATGCCTTGCCTCAGACCACAGAAATCAAATCTTAACAAATCTTTAAAGATATTTCGACAAACAAATATCATCGAAGGCAAAAATTTAAATAAGACTGCATCCCACCTCATTCGAAGTTGCATAACACCCGCCATTGAAAAGTGGCCATTAAATACGCTGAGAATCAATCGGAAAAGATAAAGGGTTTNCAAAGGAACATGGCAATGTTTTAGTGACGTCATTCACCGTCATATTACGGCCGCTTGATTACGGTACCGCTACCCGAGGAAACCCAAGCTTTAGCCTTCTATAGCTGGAACGAAAGAGGAAGGGGAATGAGTGACGACGGTTTTCGAAATGAATCGTGAACTTACGATGTTGCAAGATTGCTTCCAGCACTTCTTGACATTGTAATGTTAAATCTGTCCCGCCAACCGATTGCATTATCATCACTGCGCGCTCTTCTTATTATAAGTGCAGCAGTTAAGTTTTCTTTCCCTACCAATAACTGTTACTGTCAGTGATTCTGAAGTCGCATCCTGATTGGTTCACGCCTCCCCACGTGACAAACTATGCCATGGTAAGACTGAATTACTTTACTAACCTCGTAATAAGCAAGGAATCCTCCCTCCTTTGTGTAATCTCCAGCTTTTCCTCCGCCACTCGCTGGAGCGTTCACTTTAAAGTTGGCTGGGTTGGACAGAGTGAAGGTCCTGCCATATGTCGGCATACCAATGACCAGTTTGTCCTTAGGTGCTCCAAGCTTCACCCACATGGAGGCCGCGTGATCAACACTTAGCTGTTTCCGCCACTCCGAGTCTGAGCTGGGCGCGTATAGAGGGGCGTTGTGGCCTGTTTCTCGCTCCCACTTCCCGTGGAAATCGTAGGCCATCAAATTGATGAAATCCAAGTAACTGCGATCAGTAAACGAATCATTAGCCACACACACACACACACACACACACACACACACACACACTCAACTAAACTCAACTGGAAAAAAAAATATATATATATATATCTTGTAACTGCCTTCTAAAAGAAGTTATTAAGGAAAGATAGAGGGGCGGATAGAAGTGACCAGAAGACGAGGAAGAAGACGTAAGAAGATGTTGGATGACCTTGGGGACAGAAGAGGATATTCTCATTTGAAGGAGAGAGCTGTAGATCTCATCGAGTGGAGGAACTGTTTTAGAAGAGACTGTGGACCTGTCGTCTGACAGATTACTGATGAATGAATGAATGAAGAGAGCCCTAACTTCAGCATTCGCCAATGGGCACTATTCATGTCAGTTCCGCCTATCTTCCATTCTCACGATATATTTCTTTAAAATTGTCTTGATATGTCCCACCCAATCTCCTTGTAATTGCTCTACACTATCGTTCTCTAAGCAGTTTCCCGCCAAAATTCTCTATGCATTTCATGTCACCTTCGTCTTATTCAATATCTAGTTCATCTTAGCTTGCCGGATTTCATTATCCTAACAGAAGTAGGCTGTTGTGTAATGTTGTGTAGTGCTCTAGATTTCTGTCTTACCCCGCACTTCATGCTGTAAAGAGGGCGCTATTCTTCTGTGCATTCTGCTCTCAAACACTTAGCTAAATGCTTGGGATTCTATTTTGTCCTTTTAATTCCACACTCAGCCATATTTCAAAATATAAATACGAGAAAGAAGATATTCCTATAAAAGCTAGTAAGCAATTATTTCATTGCTGCTGGGGTGGGACTAAGTCCCTTGTACTGCGGCCACTTCTGGCCTATTGTACCAGCCCCAGATGATAGGTGATGGTTATTGTGGAGCAATTGATGGAATGAAGATTGGCAGGAGAAACCGAAGTACTCGGAAAAAAACCTGCCCCAGCGCCACTTTGTCCACCACAAAACCCACTTTACCAGACCCGGGATCGAACCCGGGCCGCCGCTGTGGGAAGCCAGCGACTAACCGCTTGAGCTACGGCGTGGCCAGTAAGCAGGTTGTTCTTTAAATAAATGAAAAGAAAATGTGTTTCGTCGTCAGATTGTAGAGCAAAAATATTCATATGTTTTATACATTCTTATCAAATTATTCGAAATATGACAATATACAGGGTGTCCCAGGAGGAATGGACCAAACTTCGGGAGNCAAACAAGTGACGCGGTGAAACTATATTCACGAAAAAATTACATTAAATTTGGGGGCTGCCACCATTCAGTTTAGAATCTTTGTCTTCCCGTACCCCATGCAGGGATGTAAAAACTAAAATATATTAAACCTGTTGTTCATATGGTCTGAAATGTGTTCTTTCATTCTAATAGGAGAACATAGCTGGAAGGTGTTTGAGAATAAAGAGGTGAGGGAAATACTTGGACCTGAAAGAGATAAAACGAAAAGAAAAGCTACAGGGGCGTCACACACTGCACTATTCTGCAGATGTTATTAGTGGAATGAAGTACGGAGGATGAAGTGGATGAGACATGTAGCATGCATGGGGATATGAGAATTAACATTTTCTTCGAAACAGTGCACGGGAAGATACAATTTGTGAGACAGGGACGTAGATGAGGGGGAAATTTTGCAATTGGTTTTAAAAAACTGGGATGTGAGAATGTAGATTGTAGGTACGTAGACAATTACAGAGGTATGTGAGTGTATGGTTAGGGAGGTAGGAAGGTTAATCGGTAGGTAGTGAGTTCGTTAGTTAGACTAGACCAGGATTAGATAGGTAGACAGACAGGTATTTGGTTGGGATTTTAAGAAATTCTTGTTCTCATGTTTTGACTGCATTTTTATGGTAAAGAAGAGAATTGGAGGAGGGTAAGGTTTGGTTGAGCTTCCTCTGTAACCACTTGGGACAGAATACTTTGAAATGGTTCAAATTTACAGTGACCAGATCTAGAAGTGACGAATTCCTCAATATAATTCATGGGGAACGACACAATTTCTTAAACGTATTTATATTTTTTTTTTTTTTAAGTTTATTGGCTTCTCGTTTTGCGTGTTGAGGTGAGAGTCGTGATCTAGTCCTGCAGAAGTTGGTCATGGAGAGTCATGGCTACTTAGGTATTGAGGTAACACTGTATATTAAAGGGACAATGATTACACTGAATACACTCTTTTCTTTGCCATTTCTTTGCTTGCTCTTCTTTCTATTTTATTTTTTCTTTACTGTTCCTTTCGTTCTTCCTTTTCTTATTCACACTTTTCATTTGTTTAGTGTGAGATCTGATGGTTGTAAAAGGCTAATTAAAGATCACTGTCGTATCGAACGAAACGCCATGAAGCCTTGTAGATATTCTGTGATTTTTCGGAGGACCGTTTTACGTCCATATGGGGACAGTGCCTTCCTCCGCATCGTCGGTAAACAACTGCTAGATATTAGAACATCACATCCGAGAAGATTGCAATTTCTTATTCAATTTAAGTTGGCAATGCGCTCAAAGAGGAAAATCAATGATTCAATTAAAGTTAGATTTGATGTTGTAAAGAGTTCCATCTTCTGGGGCCTAACGCTGTCTAGTCCATTGTAAGTCAACATATGTTTCTTAGGAACAAGTAGGCTCCATCTTGAGGATCGAAGAATAAGCCAAGCATGAACCGAACATGTAAGGAGGTGGTAAGTTTGTCTCTGCGATGTGTTCGTCTTATTTCAACGGACAACAGGCGTTATATCCCAGAGGACAGAATTCTTCAGTTTACATAATATTTTCTTTTGCGCCCTATGGCTGATCTCATAAATTTTGAAAGTTCTTTAAAGTTTTATGGAGGAGGTAGGTAAAAGTGAATATTTCTGATCAGCTCCACGCCCGTTTTGAATTTTTAAACGCAGGTCTCTGTTAACGTTAGAGATTACTTAGCGTTCATTTGTACCAAAATTATACACCATAATTTGGAGAAGACTATGAAAGAAGATAAATGTAATACGTTTGTCCAATCATAATAATTATTATTTAGGAGAAATCACACCCTGCTGGTTCCTTGGACACGAGGGGAGTAGGATGAACTGGCTCACCTGGCGACTGCTGGCACATCGTATCCTCCTCGAACGTTGTCCGGGCCAACAGGCACTGCAGCTGTTAGGAGCAGGCGGGGCTTCTTGACTTCCTGCGCCTCGGCCTCGAAAGCTTCCCGCAGTTCTAGAAACGAAGATGTCACCAAGTCAAATAAGAAGAGCGTTAAAGCCGAATTATTTTTTTGGCCTCTCCATCCTTCACAATAATCATATCCACAATTACAGAAATGATAATACAAGTAAAATAATCCGTAAATGAGCTGGTCATTGATTTGTAAATTTCTCAGTTATCAGTTCAGTGCGGAATAGAGGAGCGCCGCAGATGTTAATGAGCGAATTATTGTGACCAATTATGTTGTAGTAAAGTAATGAGTAGGCAAATAACTGACATGAAGTACATATATAGTTACGGTAGGTAAAAGAGTGACTGCATAAAATATTAACAATTCATTTTAAATATTTACTCATTTACTCGTGTACTCAGCAGCTCAAAAGCCAATTATAATGTAAGCACAAGCAATGAAACAAACAAAACAAACACAAACGAAGGAAACGTGCATCGTTTAGGCAATAACAAATCAATTGTTGCAATCATGCCAACCATGATGCAGTAAGAACAAATGTGTATATACAGAATATTCCGCAAAGTACTGGTGTTCTAAGGAATATTGAAGCAAGATATTCCTTAAACTACAGGTCGATACGACGCGATTATGAGCTAGAACTGCTGTAACTTGGCCCAACTCCTGCTTGCACACTGCCTGGGCTAGCCGTGGCTGTGTTGTGCTGCACTGCACTTGCACACTGCCTGGGCTAGCCGTGGTTGTGCTGTCCTGTGCTGCACTGCACTTTCAGAGTGCCTGGGCTAGCCGTGGCTGTGCTGTGCTGCACTACACTTGCACACTGCCTGGGCTAGCCGTGGCTGTGCTGTGCTGCACTGTACTTGCAGAGTGCCTGGGCTAGCCGTGGCTGTGCTGTGCTGCACTGCACTGTGCCTTACACGTTTACGCCGACATGCATTTCATGTACGGTTTCTGCAATATAAATATTAGGGCTGTTGTAAGCAATGATATCCACTTCGCAGGACGTTTGAGAGAGTATACAACATTTTGAATCAGGCTGGTTCCTTCTCAAGAGCGAACGCAGAAAGTTAGTAAAAAATGACGACGTTTTCAGGTTACCACAGGTTATGTTCTTCACTCATAGTAAGAGGACGTGCTTTAAATTCATAAAAAAAATCTTGAAAATGTATTACTTTGTTTATTTTGTTCTCCTGTATTTTGGAAAGCAGGTGGTATGGTAACAGTTTCCGAGCTGAATAAGTCATAACAACGGTAAATGGAAACATGTTTACAGAATATTTATTCGCCTAACTCCACCATATCCATCAGCTAGTGTTGTTCCCACAGGCACTTGTGTGTTGATATACGTGGTACAGTCATTAAGTTTGTGGACTGTGGTTTTATCACATGATATTACAAGGTATTCATATAGACTTATACAGATCCACATCGGACCTCAGAATAGTTGCCGTTGAACGCTATGCCAGTCTGCCAACGTTGATATAGCTGTCGGAAACATTTCTGAAACATATTGGCGGGAAATTCCCGTACGGCGTCTCTTGTGGCATTGACAACCTCCTCGGATGACTGAAACCTACGACCACGTAGCTTTGCTCTCAAGCGGTAAAAGAGAAAGAAATCTCATGGTGCGAGATCAGGTGAGTACGGAGGGTGTGGCAAAACGGTGACCTGTTGCCTTGCCAGTTCCTCTTGGACAAGAACAGAGCGATGTGCAGGGGCGTTGTCGTGTGGCAATAGCCAATTCTTCCTGCGGCAAATGTTTCGCTAGGGGATTTGCCCAGTTTTTGGCAGAACTTGATGTTTGTCCGTTGTTCAAACTGCCACATTTTCGATTTCCGCCACTTGCATTTAACTGCAGCTCACAATAGAGGCCGTAGTTCTGCTTAAACTGTTTGCACACAAGTGCCTCTTGCTGTGACGAGATAACTGACAGGGCATCATATCATGCCTCAACGTATCCGCTGTAGTGTACTGCAACGATGCTTTACTGCCAGTCCACGAACTTATTGACTATGGTAGTGTGCTCAACTACAATGTTACACGGCTCTGCTTTGACGTGTGCTGTGCTATAATCTTTGTGTAACTGGAGGCTACATCTGGCGATCACGGTAGCCGCGCGGTCTAAGACATGAACTCTCTTCGCTCTCTCAAATACTAGGATCGTGGGTTCGAATCCCACTCAAGGCATCGATGGCTGTATGTGCGTTTATTCTGTGTTTGCGTTGTCCTGTGTGGGTAGCGGCCTTGCAACTGGCTGATCCCTCGTCCAGCGAGTCCTACCGACTGTGAAAAAATCATTACGAAACTGAATAAGAGGCCAGGGCCCAACAGAGGTTCTGTAGAACCATTGATGGATGGAGGAATGGATGTTGTATCTATTTGCTTGTCATAATCAATGTCTTATGAAATCTTACCTTTGAGTAGCAAGACAAAATTCTTCTTATCATCGCTTCCTTTGGGGTATTCCCAATCCATGTCCAAGCCATCGAAGTTACGATCCCTGAGGAACGGGATGGCGCTGTAGATGAATGTCTGACGGGAATATCTTGTCGCAGACATTACCTTGAACTTCTGAGTTCCGAAGGACCATCCACCTGCAACACACAGATTGTACGTCTCTTGTCAGTCGCAGTCTCATTTACTCATCGTACCTCTTCATTTATCCCAGACAAAAACCTTCAGATCTGAAAATTACGTTGTCTCCCGCGCCTTCTTCCATCTTATCTGTCTGATAATTACTAGGTAACGGTAATGTTGTCCCTCTGCTTATCTAATTAAGCACTACGTCATTAAGGCTTATAGAGGAGTGGACGTTTTGATCCACATTTTCTTGACCTCGGCAATAGCTGGAGGCGGCGAGTGGTCAGCTCCACGCCCCGGCCGCTTTACCCCCAGGGAAAGAGCCCCCGCTGCATATTGGATAAGAGTTTGGGTGATAATTACTAGGAAGCCACAAACCCATGATGCGTGCCCCTATCTATGGCCGCTGCTCTTCCACCGGTGTCTAGTTTTGCAATTCAGTGCTGTTGTCGCCATGTGATCTGACGCCAGTAAGTAATTAACATAAATCATACTTATGTGAATTGTGGCCGTGTTCCCAACCGCGGCGGCTCGGATTCGAGCCCAGATCAGGACATGTGGGATTTATAGTGAACAAAGCGGCACTGGGGCAGTTTTTCTCTCAGTACTTCGGTTTCCTCTGCTAATTTTCATTCCACCGACTGCTCCAGACTCATGATCTACCATCCGGGGCTGGTTCAATAGGCCCATTAGTGGCCGACGTGCCAAGTGGACTCAGTATCACCCCACCCCAAGAAACTTAAAAAAAAAAAGTATGTGAACAGTCATATCCTTTGTCGTGTAGAGGCCGAATCTTGTGAGCATTTAGTGTTCGCTTCTTGATGTTCGCCAACTTCCACGCGCCAGTTAAGACAAAACGCCCCGTTTCTTCGCATCGTTTTGGTATTTAGTAGACTGCATTTAGATTTTCTTGTTATTTCGTGGTGTGTGGTAGACTTGAGTCCACTTGGTGCGTCTACCTGATGAACCAGCCCCGGATGACGGATCAATATGGAGCATTTGTTGGAATAAGAATTGGCAGGGGAAACCGAAGTGCTCTGAGAAAAAAATATTCTAGTGCCACTTTTCCCACCAAATATCTCACATGAGATACCCGGGCTCGACCCCTGGCGACTAACCGCCTGAGCTATGCCACAGCTATGCAGAAGATTAATGTCATAAATACGCAGTTGCAAACATTCAACATATGAGTTATACAAGAACAGAATATCGGGCTCTCCAGTCAGTATATAAGGGAAATCCAATATGGAGCATTAATTGTATTTTCATTTAATATTGTTAAGTAACTATGTAAGAATAAATTGAATGGGCTAGGCTTGTACTACATGCGGGAGAAATAAGACCCTAACGAACTTTTTTTCAAAATATTTGTGGGGAACGGACCATCTGGGAGACAGTCACAAATACGATATTAATATTAAGTAGACCCTACAGATATAGGGTACATAAAGTGTGGAATAGTTTAAACTGGCTTACTCTAGAATTAAATGGCAGATTATTTTACAAGAAAATTGGGGTTTCAGTTCCGTAAAAGGATGATATTTCTTGATCAACTGAAATAAATATAGGATTTCAGATTTTCACAGCAGTGGTTATGAAGGGTCCTATCTTTTGAAATATAATGTTATGTAGTCCATTGAAAGTTATCCGACTTTTCGGAGGAACACCTCGCTCTTCTTGATACCTGCTTCACTCTAGTATCTTGCTCGGCTATTGTTCGAAACTAAAGATGGAGGCGACATACTCCTCCGAAACGTCGGTTGACTTTCAAACGGACTACAGGGAGTTGTATCTCGAAAGATGAAGTCTTCAACCGAAATAAACTGTTCGAAGGTGATCTTGTGCTGTAAATCGGTTGTACTCGTAAACGCTTACGAGTACATCTTTTCAACATGACTACAAATCAAGTTACGTACAAGAGTAATTGTGTCATTTGTCCCAGAACGGTATGAAACTTGATGTATTACTTCGAAGGTAGAACATAAATTCGAATTGTCTGAGAAAAAGTTGCTTGAGGAAGTAACTGGCCTTAAAGAAAGACGTAATAGCTAAAGAATTCAGGAGAAGTTTCGTAATTACACACTCACATAATATATCCCCACATTTTTGTTTCATTTAACAGAATTAAGTTGTCATTTTCACTCGTTCGTGCCCGCTTAACACTAGGTTTCAAGCTTCCAATATGCTACAGTTGTGTGTATTGTTCGCATTTAACCATTTAACACTTAACACAACACGTTTCGGCCATAGATGGCCGTCTTCAGGTGTTTCAATGCTTCTAAACTGCTACACTGCTTTGTTGCGCGCTAAAATCCCGCGTTGCAGTCCACTTAAAATAACATAAATAATTACTTGAAATATTTTACTTTTTTTTCTATTAAAAACTTTCGTAAAACCCTATTCCACTTCATAAAGGGCGTCGTCCACATAGCTTTAAACAAGTGGACGACGCCCCTTACGAGGTTGAATAGGATTTTACGAAAGATTTTAATAGAAAAATTTTAATGGATTTTAATTAATTATTTATGTTATTTTAAGTGGACTGCAACGCGGGATTTTAGCGCGCAACAAAGCAGTGTAACAGTCTGGACGCATTCAAACACCTGAAGACGGCCATCTATGACCGAAACATGTTGTGTTAAGTGTTAAATGGTGAATATTTTAATAATTGTTGAATTGTTGACGGACTAAATACATAGACGTTCAATTAAAGATGTGCAACAGAATGCTGAAATATAGAATTGTAATAAAGGAAATTATTCAGGCAAAGATAGGAGATTGAAATTTTGTTTAAAAATGCGATTTATAGCAGATATTTAGGCAGAAATATCACCGCCATTTTAAGACAACTTATGAGCTGTGCCTCACTAATTAGGATTTGTCTGAAGAGAGCCATCTGATTCTAATCACTGCTCTAATGACGAAACTAAATGCCATATAAATAAGGTTGCTGGCCGTATCAGTTAAGACATCCTTGTAACAGGCAATGGAAACGCGTAGGGTTGTGAGTCGTCGAGTCTCCCACATTTCCGGACAATAGGTTCACACATGGCGGTGAGATTGTTAGCCTACTCCGCAGGCCGCCCTTTACCCGCAGGAAGATTCCTGGTGCTCATTTTTGTTAGAGACTGAGTCGACCCCAGTGCCATAGCGAGGCTGGAATGATTACGTCAATTACGAAATCCAGTGACCTCATCGGGACTCGAATTCGCGACCTTCCGGCTTGCAGCATAGTGCCTCAACCAACTACGTACCCCTGAAGATAAGAGAAAAGTTTAAATTTATTTAAGACTGCTAAGATGAAGAATGGCAAAGGGACATTTCAATCGCCATTTGTTCTGACGTCCCGTCGAGTTCATTGCCACAGAAGGTGACAGGTGGCGTGGACTCACTCACTGAGGCTTCTGACACATTCGTGAGGTGCCAGGACATCAGCTATTCCGACTGAGAGTCTCTGTGGTTTTATTCAGTCCCCTCCGGACAATGCCGGGATATTACTTGTAATTAGGCCAAGAGTGTTTTGTTTCACGTCTTTTCAATCTGTCATTCACTGCCCACCGCTCGATTGACGCTGTACAGTCTGTGCTACTGACAGTGTCGTTATATAAGCCAGACGGAGACAAGGCCACAGTTGCTAAACTGGTCAATAGACTTCTAAGCTTTTGTGAAAATTTAAATTTGCATTGCCGTGTTCTTAACAGTCTGGCAGTGAACCTGATTGTGAAAAATTTTAATTCAAAACACTCTTCAAAACGCTGCTCTTTTAAAGTGGATGTTAATATTAGCCCCCCATAGGAGTACCCTCACTCCGGGTATTCTGATCTCAATGTTATATACTGTGACGTATCCCGGTAACGCGACAAGAAATTAGTGGGTTGCGACTTAGACGAAGCGGTTTATTGGATAACTCATTTACAGTTACAGTCACTCTGAATCGCGTCTTCCA
>NW_019734352.1:1185751-1195363 GCF_002891405.2 Cryptotermes secundus
ACGCTTTTTGAACCTTTGCCCGGCAATAGATATCTCTGTATACGCTGTCTCGGAAACGTGTTTTAACAAGCCGTTTTCTAGCAATGGACGGCCGCTCAGATGTTCTGGCTTTAAGGCGGCACGTCACATTACTTTATTTATATCCTTCACTATTATCTCCCTCCCTTTCTTTCTCTCAATATATTTGTGATGAGCTGAAATTATGAAGTCCCTCATATTGTAATTTTGTCTCTCCTAATACTCCCTGTCTCTTTTGCCTAAATGTTCTCCTGAACACTTTCTTTCCTGTACGGTAAAAGTCTAAGCTTCGAGCGTGTATAAATCAAATCAAAGTTTGATTAAACTACGGCTAATATCTCAGATTTCAAACATTTAATGTGAAGTTAACGTAGTTTGAAATGAATTGTAGCAAGGTTTTCCCGAATTGAATCTGCTGTAAACACTTTAATGAATAGGCCTGTAATTTTTACTTATTTATTTCCCATATAATTTAACTTCTCCACATTTTGAAATTACTTAATTAGTAATCTTAATTGGGTTGACTACGCCTCGCGTTGCCGTGACCAGCCATTAAAACTTATTTAATTTATGCTTTAATTATTACATCGTAAAGTCCTCGAAAGGGGGCACTGTAGCGTAGTTGGTTGAGGCACTATGCTACAAGGCCACGGGTTCAAGTCCCGATGAGGTCATTGTATTTATATCAATTGACCTAATTCTTCCGGCCGCACTATGGCCCTGGGATCGACTCAGCCTCTTAACAGAAATGAGTACCAGGAATATTCTTGGAATATTCTTGGTGGTAAAGGGCGGCCGGCGCGTAGGGCTGACAACCTTGCCGCCATCTATGAGCCGAGTGTCTAGATAATGTGGGAACCTCAACGTATCACAACCCTCTGGGCTTCCATGGCCTGTTACAGGGATACCTTTACTCACTTTGAAGCACTCGGAAACTCCAGTGTTGCCCAGCCGACTGTGAACCAAAAGTAGCCGAGAGCCAGTCGCTAAGTACCCTCGGACGAATGAGAAGTGCTTGAAAGATCAACTTACCGATGGCCAGCAGGATCTTCAGCTTGGGGTTGGCCTTCTTGAGCGCCATGATCCGTTCGTAGAGACCGATTTTTCCGTCCTTCGTCTCGTCATTGGACTCAAACGACGAGAGTTTGCCCTTCTTGAGCCACCCGAAGGCGAAGATGATGTGCGTGCAGAGGTCTGGCTCGATGTCTTCTGGTAGGAACTTGCCATGCTTCGGTCGATACTGCGACCAGTTAGTGTAGTAGCAAACGATCTGTAACAGCAGATGTCATAATAACAACACTCTGTGTACATCCTAGTCTGGTCATACTGTTTGTTAGTAGCCAGTTTGTGTGAGGGCAAACACTCCTCTTATTAGGAATTTTCGGTTAAAGATTTCTTTCCATTAAAATTCTTTAAAATTATTGTCTGCTTTTTAGTATAGTCTACGGATTTAGATTTGAACTCGGGACGTTCCCAATAGGAAGCGCGAGTGCTGACAACTCCACGGCGACTTCAGCAGAAGTAAACACTACATGGCGTAGGTGGGTGGATAATATTAAAATGGATCTTAGAGAGATAGGATGGGATGGTATGGATTGGATTGATCTGGCTAAGAATGGAGACAGTGGAGGGCTCTTGTGAACACAGTAATGAACCTTCAGGCTCCATAAAAGTTCTTGAGCAGCTGCAGAATTGGCTGCTCCTCAAAAAGGGCTCAGCTCCATGAGTAAATAATTAAGTAAGTATTTTTATTGCTAGTGGGGTGGGACTAAGTTCCTTGTACTGCGGCCACTTCTGGCCTATTGTACCAGCCCCCAGATGATAGGCGAGGGTGGTTGTAGAGCAATTGGTGGAATGAAGATTGGCAAAGGAAACCGAAGTACTCGGAGAAAACCTGCCCCAGCGCCACTTAGTCCACCACAAAGTCCACTTGACCAGACCCAGGATCGAACCCGGGCTGCCGCGGTGGGAAGCCACCGACTAACCGCTTGAACTATGGCGCAGCCAAGTAAATACGTAGGTAAGTAAGTAAACACTACATGTCATCAATGTACGTACTCCACGAATGCTGTGTCTTTGGTCGTCGTTTATTTTGACTTCCGACACCCCGAACAAGCTGAGAGATAAGAATATGACGGGTTACATTCAGAGCGGGAATATTATGAGGTGGTAAATTTGAGAGTATGGTTAATTTATATAATATTAGTTCCAGGTAGTAGGCTCGCCGTAGCGTAGTTGGTTGGGGCACTATGCTGTAAGCCGAAAGGTCGCGGGTTCAAATTCATATGAGGTGGATTTTTTCAATTGACCTAATCCTTCCAGTCACACTATGGCCCTGGGTTCAACTCAGTTTCTAACAGAAATGAGTACCAGGAATCTTCCTGGGGATAAAGGGCGGCCGGCGCATAAGGCTGACCTCACCTCTAACTGTGGGCTGACTTGGTAGAGAATATGTGGGAGCCTCGACGTCTCACAACCATATGGACCTTCACGGCCTGCTACACGGATAGCTTTACCATTTTTATTGTTTCTAGGTAAGAGAGATGAAGCAGCAGGTTGATAAAGGAAGAAGCATAATCATTCTGGTCCGTCACACTAGTTAATTATTATAAAATGATTTGTATTCTTAATGTAAAACTAATAGGGTAATAGAATACAGGAAGAGTCTGGACATGTAACATGCGGTAAGGGTAAAATTACCCATCTGCTTAATTAATTAAGCATCATGCTACTAAGACTTATGGGGGAATGGAAATATTGATTACCATTCTCATCTCGTCATTAAATGGAGGTGAGGGGTTAGATTCACGCTCCGGCTGCTGCACCCCCAGGAAAAAGGTCACTGCTACCCATTCGATAGGAGGCTGGGCGAGTCATGGAGACACTCTGAACGCTGTGGGATAGAGAAAATTCTCATACCCTTGCCATCAAGCCCCTAGGACGTTGTTATACTGGATGAGGTATCCCGACTCAACGCCTAATGTGTTGGGGGATAAACGAAAACATTTAACATTTTAGTCGAAATGTAGAAAGGAAGTGGCTACTTTGGAAACATGGATATAAAAAAAGGTAAAGTAAAGCTATCCCTGTAACAGGCCGTGAAGGCCCATAGGGTTGTGAGACGTTGAGGGTTCCACATTATCTAGACAATCGGCTCAAAGATGGCGGTAGGGTTGTCAGCCTTACGCGCTGGCCGCGCTTTACTCCACAGGGAAAATATTTAATTAATTCCTGGTAGTTATTTCTGTTAGAGGATAAGTCGAACCCAGGGCCATAGTGCGGCTGGAAGGATTAGGTCAACTGAAGAAAATCCAATGACCACATCGGGATTTGAACCCATGACCTTCCGGCTTGTAGCATAGTGTCTCAACCAACTATGCTAAAAGGTAATACGAAAATATAGGCCTGTCTAAAAGAAAGAGGATGTGAAGTGACGAGTCTTCTGGTTATCGCTTGTAAACACGGTAATGAACCTTCGGATTTTATTGTAGAATGGAAGTTCCTTTACCGGCTGATCGAGTACCGGCAGCTCAAAAAAACACTACTCAACATTTAGAGGGCTAATTACGTAATGTTAACAAGAGCCTTTTTCACGGCGACGAAGATTAAGTGGTATTTCAATATTCCGGGTTATGACACCGTGTAGCCTGGTAGTTGTGCAGATGGGGGAACAAGAGCCGCACCTTGTAGCCGTCCTTCTCGTTGGAGGCGACAACAGCGGTGCCTGAGCCACTCTTGCGGGTGCTGGTTACTGTGGGTGCGAGCCGGTTCCGGACTTTAAACCGGTTCACACTCGCTGACGTTTCCTGGTCACGGCTCCTCAGACTGGACGAAGGCGTGGACGAGCTAGGCCGGCGCAGCCGTCGTCTTCCACCTGAAAATCAGGGAATTTAATTTCAGAACAAAACGCTATCTGGTTCAGGAATGCATTAGGTTCCCTAGGAGCATAGCTGACCACCGACCTCCTCTGGCGTCCACATTAAGAAGTCGTGGAGTTCTACTTCCATTGCTCCATATACTTTCATGGCTTCAATACGCACAGAAAAACGTTACGTTTAAGGCTAACATTTTCAGGTAAATCGGCGTTTGATTAAGATGAATTGTAGTATATCCCTCTTGCGCATGCCCAAGTCCCTCAAGCGGTTTCGTGTTTTGGGACTTTGAACGCTACGCAATAAAATTTATAAAAAGAAGAATATGTTATTATTTCGCATACGGAATAAGAAGAACACTCAAAACATATATTAAGATTTTCTTTGTTGGTTTACAACATTCTTCCCCTCGGGCGTCTACTGTACGTGTATTTAATCGTATATCATAGATACAAGGAGCACAAAGTTCAGACAGAAAGCCTGAACTTCTTTCTAAAACACCTTGAAAGTACGCCGTACAAACAGTAAGCAAACTTATTGATGGAAATTATTGCGTGTTCAACAAAATCTCCGGTATGACGACCCTGTTTCCATCTCACGAGTATGCCGAAACAGAATCAACTTTCTAATGATGACGAAACGCTCTACGTCACTGTGTGGTGGTGACGCACTGCGAAAGATGTTTGAGGCACACAATAGTCGCATAATGCAGTAACCTGCACGTACATTACAGACGTGACAAGGATGCGAGGAACATCACCACGAGCGGTGAGAACGGGACAGAGAAAGCTGCTTCGGGCTCTCATGCAAAGAAGCAAAGAAATGTTAGCCGAACAATGACAAAAATTAAGTTTTTGTTATTTTGTATGACTTCAAGGCTTAGTGTTCTGGAGATATCCTTACCGCTTTCTATAATGCACGTCAACAATAAACTCTACATTGAAGCTGGGACAGGAAATTGTTATAATATGCACCTTCGTCACTTCTATCGTAACTGTCCCACTACTCATGCCCTCTAAGACAGCCAGAGCCTTCAGAGAATTTTGTGTGGTTAAAACCTTCTTTCAGTCCTTCACTTAATTTATTATTTACTGTTTATTTTTGAAGTTTTTACAGTGTTTGAGTCACGGAGGCCAACGTGTGAAACAAATTCACAAGCGTCCATTTAAGGCTCAAGAGTGTGGCAAAACAGAGACCGCTACTTGCCCTCCAGTAATAGCAATACGGAACTGTATTTTACTCTGTACCAGACAAAAGTAACCTAATAATCAAAAGCTTCCGGTTTCGATCCCATTTATCACCAACATTATAAACGACAAATTTAAGCATAAAGTGGCGCGTTCGCTCTGTTAGTACGTATAGAATTTTCGATTTATGAAGGTTCAACAAATTTATACCAGGAGCCCCAATACATCTTTATATTGATGTCAGTACTGATGACACAGGATAAAAATAACTATTTATTTAATTCTTTCTAAAAGCAAAGACTTGCAAAGAAATTATCAAATACAGCTCCGAAGTATACAAAAAAAATGCGCCAAAATTGGTATTATGCAATGAATATAAGACTGCATTTCATTAGAAAAGTGCTTCTGGATAAATTGTTAGATTCTCAGCGGGTTACGAACTCAGTCGCCTTTTTATGAAATATCACATTGGTCCTAAGTGCCTATTATTAGTCTCTATAGTAACAAATTTAATTCAGAACAGCCCTTCATACCGTATTTCAAGAAAATATGTCCTCTCTTACATTTCCTTCTAGACTTACACCTAATTCTCACATGTGAGCTCTTCTCTTGAGTTGAGGTGATCCGACTAAAATTTTCTAGATATTCCTGATGTCTCTCAAGCTTAATAAACATTTCGCTCCGTTCATCATCCTAGATTTATATCTCATAATATGTTTTCACGAAGAATACAAATTGGTAAGCTTTTTATTATAAAATATTTTCCATTCAACTTCGTCCAGTGTGACTGATAAAATATTTTTCCTTTCTTTCTCTTTAACAGCAGGGAATGGTACCCCTCAGTTACTGACTGATGCGCACAAGTATACTGCGCAAACCTAAACTACACTAATGTAAACTAACCTAACCTAACCGAAAATAACCTAACCTAGGCTCGCCTAACCTAACCTAACTTAACCAAACCTAGACTAGCCTAGCCTCGCCTCACGTCAAATCACGCCAAGTCACGCCAAGTCACGTCAAATCACGCCAAGTCACGCCAAATCACGTCAAATGACGCCAAGTCACGTCAAGTCACCTCAGGTAACGTCACGTCACCTCCCCTAACCTCACTTCACCTCCCCTTACTTAACAGCAGGAAATGGTACCCCTCAGTTCCTGAAGGATGCACAAAAGTCTACAGCGCAAACCTAACCTAACCTAACATAACCTAACTTAATCTCACCTAACCCAACCTAACGTAACCTAACCCAACCTAACGCAACCTAACTCAACCTAACCCAACCTAACCTAACCCAACCTAATCTAACCTAACCTTACCTAACCTAACCTAACCTAGCCAAACCTAGCCTCGCCTCTCGTCAAGTCACGCCAAGTCACGTCAAATCACGCGAACATACGTCAAGTCACGTCACGTCACTTCACGTCACGTTNAAGTTACGTCAAGTCACGCGAAGTCACGTCAAGTCAAGTCACCTCACACCAAGTCACGTCAAATCACGCCAAGTCACGTCAAGTCACTCCGAGTCACGCGAAGTCAGTCCTAGTCATCNTAACCTTACCTAACCTAACCTAACCTAGCCAAACCTAGCCTCGCCTCTCGTCAAGTCACGCCAAGTCACGTCAAATCACGCGAACATACGTCAAGTCACGTCACGTCACTTCACGTCACGTTACCACCCCTAACCTCAAGTCACGTCACGTCACGTCACCTCACCTAACTTAACAGCCGGGAATGGTACCCCTCAGTTACTGATTGATGCGCACAAGTCTACTGCGCAAACCTAATCTGACCTAACCTAACCTAACCTAGGCTAGCCTAGCCTTGTCTCTCCTCACATCATGTCACGTCAAGTCACGACAACTTAAGTCAAGTCACGAAAAGTCACGCCAAATCACGTCACGTCACCTCACGGCACCTCACCTCACATCACGTAACTTAACAGCACGGAATGGTACCCCTCAGTTACTGATTGNTCTTTTCGCATTTGGACAGGAACAACTGCCTTGCTTTGTTACCTGCAGCTTGAGTGACCACAAAAGGGACATGGCCCATTATGAAAAGGCAAGTCTGTAGTTTGCCGAATACGTAAATGTAGTTTTGCTAATAGGGTAGCTGTTATAAAGTGTCTTCGGAAGGATGTAATTGGACCCTAAACTAAGAAATAACCGCTTTCCNACCTAACCTAACCTAATCTAACCTAACCTAACCTAGCTTAGCCAAGCCTAGCGTAGCCTCGCCTCGCATCGCCCCGTCCCGCCTCGCCTCACGTCAAGTCACGTCAATTCACGCCATGTCACGCGAAGTAAGGCCTAGTCAAGCCAAGTCACGTCAAGATACGCGAAGTCAAGCCAAGTCACGCCAAGTGACGTCACGTCAAGTCACGTCACTTCACCGTTCGTCACCTCACTTCACGGAACATAACAGCAGGGAATGGTACCCTTCAGTTACTGAGTGATGCGCACCACTCTACTGCGCAAACCTAACCAAACCTAACCAAACCTAACCTAATCTAATCTAACCTAACCTAACCCAACCAAACCTAACCTAACTTAACCTTACCTAACCTAACCTAGCCCAGCATAGCCTAGCCTAGCCTTGCCTGGCCTCGCATCGCATCGCCCCGTCTCGCCTTGAATCACGTCAAGTCATGTCAAGTCACGCCACATCACGCCAAGTCACGTCAAATCAAGCGAAGTCACGTCAAGTCACGTGAAGTCAGGCCTAGTCACGCCAAGTCACGTCACCTTACGTAACCTCACCTCACCTCGCATTACTTAACACCAGGGAATGGTACCCCTCAGCTACTGATTGATGCGCACAAGTCTACTGCGCAAACCTAACCTAACCTAGCCTAGCCTAACCTAACCTAACGTAGCCTAACCTAACCTAAACTAAACAAACCAAGCCTATGCTAGCCTAGCCTCGCCTCGCATCGCCCCGTCTCGCCTCGCCTCACGTCAAGTCACGTCAGGTCACGACAATTTACTTCAAGTCACATCAAGTCACGCCAATTCACACCAAGTCACTACACGTCACGCCAAGTCACGTCACGTCACCTCACGTCACCTAACCTCACCTCACTTCACGTAACTTAACAGCAGGGAATGGTACTCCTCAGTTACTGATTTATGCGCACAACTCTACTGCGCAAACCTAACCTAACCTAAACTATATTATATTTTATTTAAGCATCCTGTTGCACTCTACACGATAAATGATACAAGCTCCATCCCAAGTGCTAACAATATATATTATATGTCTTTGATCTTGTTCTTTCTACACTACACGTTTCGGCCTCTATCGGCCATCATCAGGTGTACCTAAACATAAACTAACTTAACTTAACCTAACCTAACCTAACCCAACCCAACNGTCACGCCAAGTCACGTGAAGTCAGGCCTAGTCACGCCAAGTCACGTCACCATACGTAACCTCACCTCACCTCGCATTACTTAACAGCAGGGAATGGTACCCCTTAGTTACTGATTGATGCGCACAAGACTACTGCGCAAACCTAACCTAACCTAACCTAGCCTAGCCAAACCTAACCTAACGTAGCCTAACCTAACCTAAACTAAACAAACCAAGCCTATGCTAGCCTACCCTAGTCTCGCCTCGCCTCGCCTCACGTCAAGTCACGTCAAGTCACGACAATTTACTTCAAGTCACATCAAGTCTCGCCAAGACACGCTAATTCACACCAAGTCACTACACGTCACGCCAAGTCACGTCACGTCACCTCACCGCAACTAACCTCACCTCAATTCACGTAACTTAACAGCAGGGAATGGCACTCCTTAGTTACTGATTTATGCGCACAACTCTACGGCGCAAACCTAACCTAACCTAAACTATATTATATTTAAGCATCCTGTTGCACTCTACACGATAAATGATACAAGCTCCATCCCAAGTGCTAACAATATATATTATATGTCTTTGATCTTGTTCTTCCTACACTACATGTGTCGGCCTCTATCGGCCATCATCAGGTGTACCTAAACCTAAATCTAAACTAACCTAACCTAACCTAACCTAACCTAACCTAACCTAACCCAACCCAACCCAACCCAATCTAACATAACCTAACCTAGCTTAGCCAAGCCTAGCCTAGCCAAGCCTAGCCTAGCCTAGCCTTGCGTAGCCTAGCCTAGCCTCTCCTCGCCTCGCCACGTCAAGCCACGCATTACGTCAAGTTACGTCAAGTCACGTCAAGTCACGCGAAGTCACGCGAAGTCAGGCCGAGTCACGTCAAGCCACGCCAAGTTACGTCAAGTTCGTCAAGTTACGTCAAGTCACGCGAAGTCACGTCACGTCAAGTCAAGTCACATCACACCAAGTCACGTTAAATCACGCCAAGACAAGCCAAGTCACGTCAAGTCACTCCATGTCAAGCGAAGTCAGTCCTAGTCATCCAAGTAACGTCACGTCACGTTACGTCACATCACCTCACCTCAACTAACTTAACAGCAGGGAATGGTACCCCTCAGTTACTGATAGATGCGCACAATTGTACTGCGCAAACCTAACC
>NW_019734352.1:1196594-1200496 GCF_002891405.2 Cryptotermes secundus
CCTCGCCTCGCCTCGCCTCGCCTCGCCTCGCCTCACGCCAAGTCACGCCAAATGACGCCAAGTAACGTTAAGTGACGCCAAATCACGTCGCGTAACTCAACAGCAGGGAATGGTACACCTAGGTTATTGATTGATGCGCACAACTCTACTGCGCAAACCTAACCTAACCCAACCCAACCTAACCTAGCTTAGCCAAGCCTAACCTAGCCTAGCCTCTCCTCGCCTCGCCCCGTCTCGCCACGCCTCTCGTCAATTTACGTCAAGTCACGTCAAGTCACACCAAGTCACGCGAAGTCAGGCCGAGTCACGTCAAGTCACGCCAAGTACGTCAAGTCACGTCAAGTCACGCGAAGTCACGTCACGTCAAGTCAAGTCACATCGCCACCAAGTCACGTCAAATCACGCCAAGACAAGCCAAGTCACGTCAAGTCACTCCAAGTCACGCGAAGTCAGTCGTAGTCATCCAAGTCACGTCACATCACGTCACCTCACCTCACCTCAACTAACTTAACAGCAGGGAATGTTACCCCTCAGTTACTGATTGATGCGCACAGGTCTACTGCGCAAACCGAATCTGACCTAACCTAACCTAACCTAACTTAGGTTAGCCTAGCCTTGCCTCGCTTCATGTCAAGTCACGTCAAGTCACGACAACTTACGTCAAGTCACGAAAAGTCACGCCAAATCACGTCACGTCACGTCACCTCACGGCACCTCACCTCACTTCACGTAACTTAACAGCAGGGAATGGTACCCCTCAGTTACTGATTGATGCACACAACTCTACTGCGCAAACCTAACCTAACCTAATCTAACCCAACCTAACCTAGCTTAGCCAAGCCCAGCCTAGCCTAGCCTCTCCTCGCCCCGTCTCGCCTCGCCTCACGTCAAGTTACGTCGAGTCACGCCAAGTCACGCCAAGTCACGCCAAGTCACGCCAAATGACGCCAAGTGACGTCAAGTGACGCCAAATCACGTCACGTTACTTCACCTCACTTCACCTAACTTAACAGCAGGGAATGGTACCCCTCAGTTACTGATTGATGCGCAGAAGTCTACTGCGCAAACTTAACCTAACCCAACCCAACCCAACCAAACCTAGCCTAGCCTAGCCTAGCCTAGACTAGCCTCGCCCCGTCTCGCCTCACGTCAAGTCACGTCAGGTCACGCACAGTCACGTCAAGTCACGTCAAGTCACGTCAAGTCACGTCAAGTCACGTCAAGTGACGCCAAGTGACGCCAAGTGACGCCAAGTCTCGCCAAGTCACGTCACGTCACGTCACGTCACGTCACCTCACCTGACCTCACCTCACCTAACTTAATCGTTCATCTTCAACATGTATCTGCCTGAGAGACCATCTTCAGAAGGATATATCAATACAAGAGTAAACTACTATTACAATGTGATTAGTCAATATCAGTACATACAATATCATCACAATGCCATGAATATACACTCTGAGGCTTTAACAACTACAGCAACGCGCATGAACATATTAAAATATTTATAATTTGTTATAATTAGCTTGCTTACAGGTGTGGTATAAAAAGATTTTGTTAAAATTTTTAGAACCAGTTTGGTTCGTGTCGTTTATACTGCCTCTCTTTAAAGGAAGTTGAGTGTCTACCGCCTCGTGGTTCCGTTCGGTGATGAAGAGGACTCTTCAGTGTCGTACAGTTGTTCGGGCGCGCTATGTTAAGGATTAACCTTTTATAATATTGCTAGTGTGACGGTCCAGGATGAACCAAATCAAATTTCCATTCTTCTTATCTTCATTTTTTGGTCAAGAATTTCTTTTCGGCTATTTGTTTTTGGCTCTGCTTCAAGGAAAGTGAAAAGAACTCTAGTCCCATAACCGCGACAGAATGATGAAATATGTGAACTTTGTGGGTCACATAAAAAATCAGTTTTTTTTCTGTGGCGCTACAGCCCAAATTTGGGCCTAGGCCTACCTCCATGAAACTCTCCGTTTCACTTCGGTTTACTAGATCTTACACATGCGGTAGGACTCCTTGGGCGAGTGATCAGCTCGTCGCAAGGCCTCTACCTGTAGACAAACACAGAAAAACGCACACAAACATCCACTCCCTGAGTGGGATTCGAACTCACGATCCCGGCTTCCGAGCGAGCGAAGACATGCATGCCTTAGACCGCTCGGCTACCGTGACCGCAAAACTTCAGTTACTTGCTTCTTTAACACGAGAACTGACCATTTAGATCCTACAACGCAACCCTCCAGTTTACGTTCTCAAGCGTCCTCGTCTTGCGTGGGTATAACTTGCATATAACAAACCTGAGAACTTCAGATGTAGGGAATTATTTCCTCCACATGTTTCCTTGCCATTCAGTTTCCATCTCACATGCTGTCAGATATAACAGTTTTTTAAATGACTGAAATTATCAAGGCTTGGCGTGGTTTTAGTCCGCAAGCGAATTATACCGACCGACCCAGCGACCGCCGCTTGTCGGCGAATTTAGTGCCAACTTTAGGGGATAGAGGGTGTCGCGTGGTCGGCGCAACGAATCCCCACGGCCGTTAGTTTTGGTTTTCTAGACCGGAGCCGCAATTTACTAGAAATAGCTCTTCATTTATCATGACGAGGCTGATTGGACCTCGTTCCAGACCCACTACTTCTCGGAAAAAAATCTGTAGCTCTGGGAATCCAACCCGGACCCCTGGATCTGTAGCCAGGAACTCTGAACACTAGACCACAAAAGCGGTCTTTAAAAAATGAAAAGAAATTTCGTTCACATGTCTCGCAAATTCTGTCTGACAATTATATCCTGTTCTTAGAATTTAAATTTCTCTTTTCGCTTGGCATTGTAAAGTGTAGTGTGCGGTCTTCTTTGTTATAAACGTTGACTTTCGGGAGGAATATACTGCCTCCACTTTCAGGATAGAAGTCAAAGCCAAGTAAGAAAACTGGTTACATGCATAAAAGCGTTCTCTTGCTTCTCAATTCCTGCTGGTTTCTTGCTTTCTTTATTTTCCACTGCGAAAATGGAGGAGATATGTTCCTCCGAAACGTCGGATTTTCTCCGAAATGCTCAGCATTACAACCCAGACTAGAGTGTCCTTCATATCCACTTTTATGAGAACTTCGGATCCAACAATTTACAGTTTGTTAAAAGGGTTTACGAACTCCTGGAACAAATTATCTTGTACTTATATTACAAAAGCCTATTGTAGACTTCTCGCGTTTCAGCAGCCGTTTCTGTCTTTGGCCTTGCTGCTAGACGATCTAACTAGTTTTCATAGTGTAAAGATTTCGATATCCACCGCTACTTCGTAGCTGGCAACAATTTAATTTACAAGATAATCATTATGTAATTTCACGGCGGAAAAAATAGAACACTGATCAATACGAATGCCAACAAATTCATAACACTGTTGTTTGGTGAGTGAATCAGTGAGAGGACTGTTATGTTCATACGTTGTGAGCTGTTGCTGTGAGAATCTGTCTGGTAGCTGAGGCCAGGGACGGTTCGGTAACGCAAAGGAAGGGAAATGTCCGCAGTTGGAAGCCGCTACCGAACAACGGCTAGTGAAGACTTGACTGTGAACACTAGTGTGTATGTGTGTGTGTGTGTTTGTGTATGTGTGCAATAGTGAACTGTAAAATTTGGTCACACGCTGTATCGAGGAGTGCAATAAGTCCGATCACCAATCCAAATCCCCATCTAGAGTCACGCTCTATCACGTGGCAATGTTATAATGAAACTACACTTACTGACACTAAAAAAATTCTCTTAGTGGGGGATGGAGTCCAGCTGGGTCCACTCGGCACGGCGGCCACTGATGTACCTTCCCCGGGCGATTATGATGGAGAATTTGGTGGAATGAAGATCGGCAGGGGAAACCGAAGTACTCGGAAGAAAACCCGTCCCAGCGCCACTTTGT